>NC_059217.1:33041205-33311205 GCF_020615455.1 Coregonus clupeaformis | reverse complement strand
GGCTGAAATCCAGTTCTATACCAAGACACTTTGTTCGCACTTTGGTCACCCCTGCTAAGGGCATGTGATTCATAAGAAGAACATAACGTTGCATGATTTCCATGAATCAGTGAAATTAAGGGGGAAATGCCATGTGGTGTACATGAGGGATGCAGGTGATTTAGATTGGAGGAAATAAATAACCTAATAAAACCTGATAAACAGAAAGTACACAAGTAGAAAACACAACCATTAGAGGGGTACAAATATGGGTTTCAAACTTAGGCTTCAGACAACTTCTTAGATCCACTGCCTCGGAGATGGAGACACAACTCTTCACCCCAAAGACTTCAGGTACAGTATGAACAATTTGTTATTTTGTTTAACATAAACAGCCAGTAAAAATCAAATTGATATTTTGAGATTTTACAATTGAGTATTGAACACTGATCTTAATGAATCTTGAGAAACAAATTAGTTAATTATAAGTAGATGGTATACAACTATTTGTATTAAATTATAATCTTGGTCTTCTCAATATCTATGTTACACATCCTTCTTTTATTGACTAGTTTATATCTTATTAAATGGTGTTACTACAGTTATGACTTGTTTATTAATTTATCAATTAATTGACTAAGTTCTATGGGAAAATGTTACTTTGTTATTGAGGATCAATCTTTCTATTTCTTTGATTATTGAGAATATGCTGGTCAATGATAATAATCACTAATGATTAGTTGTAGGGTTTCAAATTCAGATATTTTAAAAGTGTATCTTTGTGGTGATTCTATGAGTACAATCACGCATACACAGTATACAAAACATTAAGAACACCTTCTCTTTCCATGACAGACTGACCAGGTGAATCCAGGTGAAAGCTATGATCCCTTATTGATGTCAGTTGTTAAATGCACTCCAATCAGTGTAGATGAAGGGGAGGAGGAAGGTTAAAGAAGGATTTTTAAGCCTTGAGACAATTGAGACATGAATTGTGTATGAGTGCCATTTAGGTGAATGAGCAAGACAAATAATTTAAGTGCCTTTTGAACGGGGTATGGTAGTAGGTGCCAGGCACACCATTTTGTGTCAAGATCTGCAACGCTGCTGGGTTTTTCACGCTCAACAGTTTCCTGTGTGTATCAAAAATGACAAATAGAGGCTGTTCTGAGTGCAAAAGGGTGAGGCAACTCAATATTAGGAAGGTGTTCCTAATGTTTGGTATACTCAGTGTATAATCAAATGAATCACAAAAACATTTAAGCATTAATGGTGTGCATTTGATTGACAAGCAATACTTTCTGCATTAATAGGTACACTACCGTTCAAAAGTTTGGGGTCACTTAGAAATGTCCTAGTTTTCCATGAAAACATACATGAAATGAGTGAATAGGAAATATAGCAAAATGCATAGGAAATGTAGTAATTGACAAGGTTAGAAATAATGATTTTTAATTGAAATAATAATTGTGTCCTTCAAACTTTGCTTTCGTCCAAGAATCCTCCATTTGCAACAATTACAGCCTTGCAGACCTTTGGCATTGTAGTTGTCAATTTGTTGAGGTAATCTGAAGAGATTTCACCCCTGCTTCCTGAAGCACCCCCCACAAGTTGGATTGGCTTGATGGGCACTTCTTACGTACCATACGGTCAAACTGCTCCCACAACAGCTCAATAGGGTTGAGATCCGGTGACTGTGCTGGCCACTCCATTATAGATAGAATACCAGCTGACTGCTTCTTCCCTAAATAGTTCTTGCATAGTTTGGAGCTGTGCTTTAGGTCATCGTCCTGTTGTAGGAGGAAATTGGCTCCAATCAAGCGCCGTCAACAGGGTATGGCATGGCGTTGCAAAATGGAGTGATAGCCTTCCTTCTTCAAGATCCCTTTTACCCTGTACAAATCTCCCACTCTACCACCACCAAAGCACCCCCAGACCATCACATTGCCTCCACCATGCTTGACAGACGGCATCAAGCACTCCTCCAGCATCTTTTCATTTGGTCTGCGTCTCACAAATGTTCTTCTTTGTGATCCGAACTTTTCAAACTTCGATTCGTCTGTCCATAACACTTTTTTTCCAATCTTCCTCTGTCCAGTGTCTGTGTTCTTTTTCCCATCTTAATCTTTTCTTTTTATTGGCCAGTGTTATTATGGCTTTTTCTTTGCAACTCTGCCTAGAAGGTCAACTTCCGGAGTCGCCTCTTCACTGTTGACGTTGAGACTGGTGTTTTGTGGGTACTATTTAATGAAGCTACCAGTTGAGGACCTGTGAGGCATCTGTTTCTCAAACTAGACACTCTAATGTATTTGTCCTCTTGCTCAGTTGTGCACCGGGGCCTCCCACTCCTCTTTCTATTCTGGTTAGAGCCAGTTTGCGCTGTTCTGTGAAGGGAGTAGTACACAGCGTTGTACAAGATCTTCAGTTTCTTGGCAATTTCTCGCATGGAATAGCCTTCATTTCTCAGAACAAGAATAGACTGACGAGTTTCAGAAGAAAGTTCTTTGTTTCTGGCCATTTTGAGCCTGTAATCAAACCCACAATTGCTGATGCTCCAGATACTCAACTAGTCTCAAGAAGGCCAGTTTTATTGTTTCTTTAATCAGCACAACAGTTTTCAGCTGTGCTAACATAATTGCAAAAGGGTTTTCTAATGATCAATTAGCCTTTTAAAATGATAAACTTGGATTAGCAAACACAATGTGCCATTGGAACACAGGACTGATGGTTGCTGATAATGGGCCTCTGTACGCCTATGTAGATATTCCATTAAAAATCGGCCATTTCCAGCTACAATAGCCATTTACAACATTAACAATGTCTACACTGTATTTCTGATCAATTTGATGTTATTTTAATGGACAGAAAAATTGATTTTCTTTAGAAAACAAAGACATTTCAAAGTGACCCCAAACTTTTGAACGGTAGTGTAAGTGTTGATTGACAAACAATACTTTCTGCATTAATAGTTTTGTGTTGGTGAAGCAGCCCACTTAACACCAGACTGAACTGTGACCCTGACCCTGTAACCAGGAGTTTCCCCAGGATGGCTCAACAAGCGCCAAATCCTGAAGCTGGGTTGAGAGAAGTCTCATCTCTCACCAGGGAATGCTAGTCAAAGGTGAGAGGCTCCACTACACCTGTATCACTATGACTGACATTCTTATCTGTACCATTTCAACTGTCTTGTTTTTAACTCACTCTGATATTCAGACTCCTCCACATATCTGAACTACACTGAACAAAAATATAAACGCAACAATTTAAAAGATTTTAGTGAGTTACAGTTCAGATAAGGAAATCAGTCAATTTAAATAAATTCATTAGGCCCTAATTTATGGGATTTCACATGACTGGGAATATAGATATGCATCTGTTGGATCACAGATTAGTAGGGGTGTGGATCAGAAAACCAGTCAGGATCTGTGTGACAACTATTTGCCACATGCAGCGCGACACATCTCCTTTGCATAGAGTTGATCAGGCTGTTGATTGTGGCCTGTGGAATTTTGTCCCACTCCTCTTCAATGGCTGTGCGAAGTTGCTGGATATTGTCCGGAACTGGAACACGCTGTCGTACACGTCGATCCAGAGCGTCCCAAACTTGCTCAATGGGTGACATGTTTGAGTATTCAGGCCATGGAAGAACTGGGACATTTTCAGCTTCCAGGAATTGTGTACAGATCCTTGCATCATGGGGCCGTGCATTATCATGCTGAAACATGAGGTGATGGCAGCGGATGAATGGCATGACAATGGGCCTCAGGATCTTGTCACAGTATCTCTGTGCATTCAAATTGCCATCTATAAAATGCAATTGTGTCTGTAGCTTATGCCTGCCCATACCATAGCCCCACCGCCACCATGGGACACTCTGTTCACAACGTTGACATCCGCAAACCGCTCACTCACATGACGCCATACACGCTGTCTGCCATCTGCCCAGTATAGTTGAAACCGGGATTAATCCGTGAAGAGCACACTTCTCCAGCGTGCTAGTGGCCATCGAAGGTGAGCATTTACCTACTGAAGTCGGTTACGATGCCGAACTGCAGTCAGGTCAAGACCCTGGTGAGGACAACGAGCACGCAGATGAGCTTCCCTGAGACGTTATTTTACAGTTTGTGCAGAAATCCTTCAGTTTGCAAACCCACAGTTTCATCAGCTGTCCAGGTGGCAGGTCTCAGACAATCCCGCAGGTGAAGAAGCGGGATGTGGCGCTCCTGGGCTGGCGTGGTTACACGTCGTCTGCGGTTGTGAGGCCGGTTGGAGGTACTGCCAAATTCTTTAAAACGTTGTTGGAGGTGGCTTATCCTAGAGAAATGAACATTGAATTCCCTGGCAACAGCTCTGGTGGACATTCCTGCAGTCATCATGACAATTGCACGCTCCCTCAAAACTTGAGACAAAACGGCATATTTTAGAGTGGTCTTTTATTGTCCCCAGCACAAGGTTTACCTGTGTAATAATCATGATGTTTAATCAGCTTCTTGATATGCCACCCCGTCAGGTGGATGGATGGATTATGTTGGCAAAGGAGAAATGCTCACTAACAGGGATGTAAACAAATTTGTGCATAAACTTCGAGAGAAATAAGCTTTTTATGCATATGGAACATTTCTTGGATCTTTTATTTCAGCTCATGAAACATGGGACCAACACTTTACATGTCGCATTTATATCTTTGTTCAGTATAGTTATGTATCCACTCTGGAGCAGGTTTTCATCAAGGATCTCTCTGTACTTTGCTCTGTTCAACTTTCCCTCGATCCTGACTAGTCTCCCAGTCCCTGCCGCTGAAAAACATCCCCACAGCATGATGCTGCCACCACCATGCTTCACCGTAGGGATGGTGCCAGGTTTCCTCCAGACGTGACGCTTGGCATTCAGGCCAAAGAATTCAATCTTGGTTTCATCAGACCAGAGAATCTTGTTTCTCATGGTCTGAGAGTCCTTTAGATGCCTTTTAGCAAACTCCAAGTGGGTTGTCGTGCCTTTTTACTGAGGAGTGGCTTCCGTCTGGCCACTCTACCATAAAGGCGTGATTGGTGGAGTGCTGCAGAGATGATTGTCCTTCTGGAAGGTTCTCCCATCTCCACAGTGGAACTCTGGAGCTCTGTCAGAGGGACCATCGGGTTTTTGGTCACCTCCCTGACCAAGGCCTTTCTTCCCCGATTGCTCAGTTTGGCCGGGCGGTCAGTTCTAGGAAGAGTCTTGGTGGTTCCAAACTTCTTCCATTTAAGAATGATGGAGGCCACTTTGTTCTTGGGGAACTTCAATGCTGCAGACATTTGTTGGTACCCTTCACCAGATCTGTGCGAGGCACAGATCTGGGGTATGGTACCAAAAGATGGGAGAAAAAAAAAAAAAAATATTTATATATATATATATATATATATCCTTTTTTTTTTTATCATATCTTTTGGAGTGGCGGCAACTATCTAAATATATACAGGAGAAACACTGGACAGTGGCATCATATCCTACACACCAAATGAATGTGGTGCACAATTATCTATCTCCTAGAATATCTCTCAAATTTAAACTTTACTCTCTAATATTAATGAATTAATACATATTTTAGTCTAAATATATTTTATTTTATTGTATTTGTTGACAATCTTACACTAGGCAAACCTTCTCAGTATTCAGTGCATGATCTTCAGACCATATCGTTTTGTGGTTTATGGAATTATGTTTTTGTACTTTCACTTATGTTTTATTGTATATTACATAATAATAATATCCATTAAGTTGTTTCTCACAGATCTTATGGTGTGGTTACCACAACCACACATTACCCTGCATGGCTAGCCCCTCTTAGCTTGACTTGTTTGTTATGGGTTTTTTAATTGTGTGTGTGTGAATAGCCTCTATGCTCAAGTCAGTGACAATGTAGGGAGCCAGTATAGGCCCATCACATTTTTATACACTGGGTGTTTGTGTATGTGAACTGAGACTCTTTACTCTCCTCTTTTGATACTCTGACACAAATTTTGTTTTTGTGGCTTCCTAGCAACCTACCTTGTACTGCGGAAGAAGGCTGATAAGGAGGGCAAGTCTGTCCCTGAGACCAGCAACGATATCATCACAACCTCCAATCAAGAGAAGTGTCCGGGTCTGTAGCCATGACACTGAAAAATGATTGCAGTGGAATTGTATATTGTGAAATTGAAATAAGAACATATTACTAAATGACAGGGATGTTTTGTTAGCTATTCTGATGAATTTATTATCTTTGTAGCCTACTAAATTCAGCTTTTTTTCATGAGATTTTAGTGACCAACCCTTAAAGGAAAGATTCACCCATTTTGAATGTTATATTGTTTTTGTGCATCTCTGAGCGATGTTTTATCAGTTCCCTGGGTCATTTAATGTCTTCATGTGTGTCTGAGCTATTGCCGTTCAAGCAGGCAGAAATTCGGCCGGTATGACGTAGCATTGCGATAAAGCCGCTCTCACTACACTGGAAGTTAAATAGGAATACGACTTTTAGTTTGTGAAAACGTCTATCATACATGTCAGATTTCAATACTGACCGATGTCATAACACGGGAGGTTGTCTTCTCTCGAATGAGCCATTGATCATATTTTTGCGATATTCCTACCTCGAGAAATGTGTAATTTAAGAGGGTCCACCACATTTCTCCTATTTGTCTGCCTCTTCAGTCCAGGTTGCATTGCATGGCCGTTGCGAATGCCGTTTGCGAGGCACATCGATCTGCAGGTTGAACATGGTGAGATTGTAGACTCCTATATTGATAGTGCAGTTTGTTTAGGCGATTTTACAGCTAACTAGCTACTTCACATGCTGATATTGACATTGGTATTATTGTGGGTAGCTACGTTTGCAAGCTACCTAGCGAGCTTGCCAGCCAGCCTATAGAGAGAGCATTGCATTGCATTGCGGCTTGAGCTGCAACAGTTTTCCACAACGATTTTCACATTTTGCTACCAACCTTATTATAACAACAAAATGAAACATTTGTTCCCCCAAAATATTGTTCTCACATTAGTGTTATTTAACACTGTAAATTATAGGAATTAGTGGTTTTGGGTGGATTTTTCCTTTAAACCATCATCCACATGCCACTATAAGCAGAGATACTGGATATAATGACAAGATGCCTATGTTACCGCCCTAACAATGGGATTCGTTGTCCACAGAGCAGAACAGGGGGCTGTCAAGCTCTCGCCTATTCCTCTCTTTGGATTGGTGGATACATCTAGTTATTTGAATACTTTTTTAAATATTCAATGAGGGGTGTTGACGTCAACCGCCTGTATTCAATGGAGAGTGAGATGCTATGCTAGCCTCATGAATAGGCATAGACAGTCTTGAATTTCAACAGGGACAACTCAGTTGCCGGGATGTCACATGCATCACACTTATCAGTACACTTGTAACAACCTAAGCATTACGAAACTTCTATTAGATTAAATAAGCCTCACGTTTCAAAATGGCAATTCATTTTTTATCTTGACCAGATTCTACACTCTCATTGCCCCCCATACAAAAACTCCTCACTTGCTTAATAATAAATGATCTGCTTAACGTGGACTGATTTTGGGAGGAGTAAACCCAGAGAGGAAGAGGCGCGAGCGATAACTGGGCCCAAAATCGGTCTTCTCCAGCAGTTGGCCAAAAAAAACACAATTATGGCTTATTTGCTATGTGTGGCTTATTTGATCGAATAGACGTTTCAGAATGATTAGGTTGTTACGAGTGTACTGATATAAGCAGGACACGTGACATCCCGTCAACTTTGAGAAAAAACACTTTTATATTGGAGTTGTGCCTGGTCGTCACTAGTTAAAACCGCTACAAAGTCATAAACCCCGCCTATTTCTGCAATTGATCTTCTTAAAATGTGATTTTAATCCTAACGTTAACCATACTGCTAACCTTATGCCTAACCCTAACCTTAAATTAAGACCAAAAAGGAAATGTTTGTTTTCATGAATTCTGCCAGGGCGGCAGGTAGCTTAGTGGTTAAGAGCGTTGTGCCAGTAACCGAAAGGTCGCTGGTTCTAATCCCCAAGCCGACTAGGTGAAAAATCTGTCGATATGCCCTTGAGCAAGGCACTTAACCCTAATTGCTCCTGTAAGTCGCTCTGGATAAGAGCGTCTGCTAAATGAATAAAATGTAAATATAGCCCACTTTGTGGCTGTGCTAACTAATGGAAACCATTGTGCTTGTTGGTCACACGCGTATCTGTCCTCTCATTGGCTAGAATGGTTGCATTTGATCTTGCCTCCTCCCGACTGCCTTCCATTTTTGAAGACATTTATTTTCATTGTTAGAGCGGCCACTGGAGTATCTCGTCAATATAAAGGATGATCTGTGGTAAACCCCCTTGCTTTGCCTCTTCCTCTCTGCTATAAGTCCACTTAACTGAAATGTTGAAGCTTTCCCAGCAAGCACATAACATTCTGAGAACCATATGTTTCTTAGAGCTTGGTGACAGCGTGGTTGTCCTATGGTTATTTTGCAACAACTTTCTGGGAATGGTGCAGGATAGTTGCTTGGCTTTGGGATATTCTCAGCACATTTTCTTCACATTTCATTACATAAACAGAACTTTTCCTAAAAGTTCAAACATGGTTACATTTAATTACATTTTTGGTGATGTTTTAGGAATGTTCTCCAACTGGTTTGACATTGGGAATGTTCTCAAATAATTCAGAGAATTTTAAGAAACAACATTCTTCTGTGGGGATTTCAGTACTTCAGCATAACATTTCCTACAGGTTTACTCATGGTTCTATTTAAAGTAATGTTCTCATTGTTCTAAGAACGTTAACAACATCTTAATCCAAGATGGCGTAGTAGTGTGGTCGTGTATTGTGTTGTGTCCTCGTGTAAATAGCCTGTTTTTTTTTATTTTTTTATTCGTATATATTTCTCTCTCACATTTTCATCCTTTAACTAAATATACTTTCCTGCAACCCGCCTCACCCAATGTGGAACGGATTCTATTATTTCTTTATTTTTTTATCAAGAACCTACGGCTGAAACTAGCCAGCTAACTAGCTACTTGCTATTAGCCTCCGTTAGCGGTCTTCACCACTGTCCGTGGCATGCACTACCTACCAGTCAGCTCTAGCCTGGAAAATTATCAGCCAGTCTGCACAGCGTGCTATTGACCCAGAGCATATCTGATTTTCTGCCGGAATCACTGAATCACTGGACCTTAACACCGGACCATCGCAACTAGCTAGCTGCAACCGAATGGCTGTTGTTGGCTAATATCCACTTCCCGACGTACCAGTTAGCCTTGAGCTAGCCTCGAGCCAGGCCCATCTCCCGGCTATCTACCTCTCTGTCAACCGGACGGGACCTCCTAGTGTCGACACGGAGCCCCGCCAATCCATCACGTCTGGTCTGCCGACGTAATCGTCTGATATGGTTTCAACAGGCTTCCCGTTGCGACGACCACAAAGATCCATCTGCTAGCCCCAGCCAGCTAGCACGCGCAATCAACAGCCGTGCCTCCTGCTCGCCTGTGCTTTAGCAGCCTACGGTCTGCTCCCAGACTTACTTAGTGCTGTTCACTGGACCTTATGATCACTCAGCTACACAGCTAATGCCTGCTGGACTGTTCCTTTACACGGTACCCCATCCTGTTTATCTGTTTAGCCTCAGCCCAAACTTTCGTCGCCATTACCAGTTGTTGTCTTAGCCCTGTCGAATAACACCTGTGATTGCATTATGCCTCTCTCCCATGTCAATATGCCTAGCCTATTGCTGTTTGGGTTAGTTCTTATTATACAATTTCACTGTAGAGCCCCAAGTTCAGCTCAACAAGCCTCAGAGAGCTCCTTTGTCCCATCCCCCATACACGCGGAGACCGGCTCAATTGGTACCTCCAGTGATGCTATCTCTTTCATAGTTATCCAATGCTTAGGTGTACCTACACTGTACTCATATCCTTCCATATCCTTGTCTGTACATAATGCCCTGAATCTATTCTACAACGCCCGGAAATCTGCACCCTTTCTCTGTACCCAACGCAGAACGCTTATTCTAGTCCTCCTCTGTTCCTCTGGTGATGTAGAGGTTAACCCAGGCCCTGTAGCCCCCAGCATCACTCCTACCCCCCAGGCGCTATCATTTGTTGACTTCTGTAACCGTAAAAGCCTTGGTTTCTTGCATGTTAACATCAGAAGTCTCCTCCCCAAGTTTGAGTTATTCACTGCGTTAGCACACTCTGCTAACCCTGATGTTCTAGCAGTGTCTGAATCTTGGCTTAGGAAGGCCACCAAAAATTCAGAAATGTCCATCCCCAACTACAACATTTTCCGTCTAGATAGAACTGCCAAAGGGTGTGGTGTTGCAATCTACTGTAGAGATAGCCTGCAGAGCTCTATCATACTATCCAGGTCTGTGCCCAAACAGTTTGAGCTTCTACTTCTAAAAATCCACCTTTCCAGAAATAAGTCTCTCACTGTTGCCGCTTACTACAGACCCCCCTCAGCCCCCAGTTGTGCCCTGGACACCATATGTGAATTGCTTGCCCTCAATCTATCCTCAGAGTTCGTACTGCTTGGTGACCTAAACTAGGATATGCTTAACACCCCGGCCGTCCTACAATCTAAAATAGATGCCCTCAATCTCACACAAATTATCAAGGAACCTACCAGGTACAACCCTAAATCCGTAAACATGAGCACCCTCATAGATATCATCCTGACTAATTTACCCTCTAAATACACCTCCGCTGTCTTCAACCAGGATCTCAGCGATCACTGCCTCATTGCCTGCGTCCGTAACGGGTCCACGGTCAAACGACCACCCCTCATCACTGTCAAACGCTCCCTGAAACATTTCAGCGAGCAGGCCTTTCTAATTGACCTGGCCTGGGTATCCTGGATGGATATTGACCTCATTCCGTCAGTAGAGGACGCCTGGATGTTCTTCAAAAGTGCTTTCCTCTCCATCTGAAATAAGCATGCCCCATTCAGAAAATTCAGAACTAAGAACAGATATAGCCCCTGGTTCACCCCAGACTTGACTGCCCTTGACCAGCTCAAAAACATCCTGTGGCGTACTGCATTAGCATCAAACAGCCCCCGCGATATGCAACTTTTCAGGGAAGTCAGGAACCAATATACACAATCAGTTAGGAAAGAAAAGGCTAGCTTTTTTAAACAGAAATTTGCATCCTGTAGCACTAACTCCAAAGAGTTTTGGGACACTGTAAAGTCCATGGAGAATAAGAGCACCTCCTCCCAGCTACCCATTGCATTGAGGCTAGGAAACACTGTCACCACCGATAAATCTACGATAATCGAGAATTTCAATAAGCATTTTGCTACGGCTGGCCATGCTTTCCACCTGGCTACCCCTACCCCGCCCACCAGCTCTACACCCTCCGCTGCAACTTTCCCATGCTCCCCCCGCTTCTCCTTCACCCAAATTCAGATAGCTGATGTCCTGAAAGAGCTGCTAAATCTGGACCCCTAAAAATCAGCTGGGCTAGACAATCTGGACCCTTTCTTTCTAACATTAGCCACCGAAATTGTCGCAACCCCTATTACTAGCCTGTTCAACTTCTCTTTCATATCGTCTGAGATCCCCAGAGATTGGAAAGCTGCCGTGGTCATCCCCCTCTTCAAAGGGGGTGACACTCTAGATCCAAACTGTTACAGACCTATATCCATCCTGCCCTGCCTTTCGAAAGTATTTGAAAGCCTAGTTAACAAACAGATCACCGACCATTTCGAATCCCACCGTACCTTCTCCGCTATGCAATCTGGTTTCCAAGCTGGTCAAGGGTGCACCTCAGCCACGCTCAAGGTCCTAAACGATATAATAACCGCGATCGATAAAAGACAGTACTGTGCAGCTGTCTTCATCGACCTGGCCAAGGCTTTCTTATTGGCAGACTAAATAGCCTTGGTTTCTCAAATGACTGCCTCGCCTGGTTCACCAACTACTTCTCAGATAGAGTTCAATGTGTCAAATCGGAGGGCCTGTTGTCTGGACCTCTGGCAGTCTCTATGGGGGTGCCACAGGGTTCAATTCTCGGGCCGACTCTATTCTCTGTGTATATCAATGATGTCGCTCTTGCTGCTGGTGACTCTCAGATCCACCTCTATGCAGACGACACCATTTTTTATACATCTGGCCCTTCACTGGACACTGTTAACAAACCTCCAAACGAGCTTCAATGCCATACAACACTCCTTCCGTGGCCTCCAACTGCTCTTAAACGCTAGTAAAACTAAATGCATGCTCTTCAATCGAACACTGCTTGCACCCACCCGCCCGATTAGAATCACTGCTCTCGGCGGATCTGACTTAGAATATGTGGACAACTACAAATACCTAGGTGTCTGGTTAGACCGTAAACTCTCCTTCCAGACTCACATTAAGCATCTCCAATCCAAAGATAAATCTAGAATCAGCTTCCTATTTCGCAAGAAAGCCTCCTTCGTTCATGCTGCTAAATATGCCCTCGTAAAACTGACTATCCTACCGATCCTTGACTTCGGCGATGTCATTTACAAAATAGCTTCCAACACTCTACTCAGCAAATTGGATGTAGTCTATCACAGTGCCAGCCGTTTTATCACCAAAGCCCCATATACTACCCACCATTGTGACCTGTATTCTCTTGTTGGCTGGCCCTCACTACATATTCGTCGCCAAACCCACTGGATCCAGGTCATCTATAAATCACTGCTAGGCAAATCCCCGCCTTATCTTAGCTCATTGGTCACCATAGCAACAGCCACCCGTAGTATGCGTTCCAGCAGGTATATCTCACTGGTCATCCCCAAAGACAATACCTCCTTTGGCCGCCATTCCTTCCAGTTCTCTGCTGCAAATGACTGGAACGATCTGCAAAAATCTCTGAAGCTGGAGACACTTATCTCCCTCACAAATTTTAAGCATCTGTTGTCAGAGCAGCTTACCGATCACTGCACCTGTACACAGCCCATCTGTAATTAGCCCACCCAACTACCTCATCCCCATATTGTTATTTACATTGCTCATTTGCACCCCAGTATCTCTATTTGCACATCATCTTCTGCACATCTATCACTCCAGTGTTAATACCAAATTGTAATTATTTTGCACTATAGCCTATTTATTGCCTTACCTCCATAACTTACTACATTTGCACACACTGTATATAGATTTTCTATTGTGTTATTGACTGTACGTTTTGTTTTTGTTTATTCCATATGTAACTCTGTGTTGTTGTTTTTATCTCACTGCTTTGCTTTATCTTGGCCAGGTCGCAGTTGTAAATGAGAACTTGTTCTCAACTGGCTTACCTGGTTAAATAAAGGTAAAATAAAAATAAACAAAATTACATTCTTCTGTGGGAATTTCAGTACTTCAGCATAATGTTTCCTTGTGGTTCTATTTAAAGTAATGTTCTCAAATTGTTCAGAGAGATTTAAGAAACAACTTTCATCTGTGGGATTTTCAGTACTTCCACAGAACATTCCACACAATTTCCTATGTGGTTTTATTTAATGTAATGTTTTTACTACATTCTGGGAACGTTCTCAAAAATGGAGTGACTGAAGCAATGTTCTCAGAACATTCAGAGAATATATGGGTCTCTTATGTTAATTCTTGGCAATATTTAAAAAAAATATGAATTCTACAAATTAACATCAATTAGCTCTAAATTCCGTTCTCAGAACATGAAGAAAACCTTCCATAAAAACCACAAAACTTTAGTTGAAGCTCTTTTTTTATTTTATTACCCCAGCCATTATCACATTGGTTGCCGTAGCTTCATTCACCTCAGTCGATCTACTATCACATAGCCTATTAGCTATACAATTAGCCACTACACATTAACTCATTAACTCTGCACCGGAATTAAAAACGATAATTTCATACATACAGAGTGATATTGCCATGGGTTGGGGAGACATCTTTGCAGTTTTTAAAGCAAATTTCCTGCAATTCTACACATTTTGCCATGACTTATGCTATGTTAATATGATATCTAAGTGAGAGTGACAAGCGAAAGTAATGGGGGACCCCTGGATGTCAGGGCCCCTGGGCACGTGCCCTGCGTGCCTGGTCGGTTGTTCGGCCATGATTACTACAAGTTTAGATAGCTGGCTAGTCTAACTAGTCTAATTTACTGATTTAAAACATTTGAACTGACATGGGCTAATTGAGTGACTATCAGTGAGTGACATATATAACAAGAGGAAAACTGCTGATGCACAACCAAGTTTCAAAATTGCACCTTGTGTATTCTATTATTCTTATTCTCAACAGTAAGTTGAGACCCCGACTGAGCACATACACAGCTTGAAAAACCCAGCAGCGTTGCAGTTCTTGACACACACCGGTGCGCCTGGCACCTACTACCATACCCCATTCAAAGGCACTTAAATATTTTGTCTTGCCCATTCACCCTCTGAATAGCACATATACAGTTGAAGTCGGAAGTTTACATAGACCTTAGCCAAATACATTTAAACTCAGTTTTTCACAATTACTGACATTTAATCCTAGTAAAAATTCCCTGTCTTAGGTCAGTTAGGATCACCACTTTATTTTAAGAATGTGAAATGTCAGAATAATAGTAGAGAGAATGATTTATTTCAGCTTTTATTTCTTTCATCACATCCCCAGTGGGTCAGAAGTTTACATACACTCTATTAGTATTTGGTAGCATTGCCTTTTAAATTGTTTAACTTGGGTCAAACGTTTCGGGTAGCCTTCCACAATAAGTTGGGTGAATTTTGGCCCATTCCTCCTGACAGAGCTGGTGTAACTGAGTCAGGTTTGTAGGCCTCCTTGCTCGCACACGCTTTTTCAGTTCTGCTCACACATTTTCTATAGGATTGAGGTCAGGGCTTTGTGATGGCCACTCCGATACCTTGACTTTGTTGTCCTTAAGCCATTTTGCCACTACTTTGGAAGTATGCTTGGAGTCATTATCCATTTAGAAGACCCATTTACGATCAAGCTTTAACTTCCTGACTGATGTCTTGAGATGTTGCTTCAATATATCCACATCATTTTCCTTCATCATGATGCCATTTTTTTTCTGAAGTGCACCAGTCCCTCCTGCAGCAAAGCACCCCCGCAGCATGATACTGCCACCCCCGTGCTTCATGGTTGGGATGGTGTTCTTCTGCTTGCAAGCTTCCCCCTTTTTCCTCGAAACATAACGATGGTCATTATGGCCAACAGTTCTATTTTTGTTTATCAGACCAGAGGACATTTCTCCAAAAAGTAAGATCTTTGTCCCCAAAACGTAGTCTGTCTTTTTTATGGCGGTTTTGGAGCAGTGGCTTCTTCCTTGCTGAGCAGCCTTTCAGGTTGTCAATATAGGACTCATTTTACTGTAGATAATAGATACTTTTGTACCTGTTTCCTCCATCATCTTCACAAGGTCCTTTGCTGTTGTTCTGGGATTGATTTGCACTTTTTGCACCAAAGTACGTTCATCTCTAGGAGACAGAACGCATCTCCTTCCTGAGCGGTATGACGGCTGCATGGTCCCTTGGTGTTTATACTTGCGTACTATTGTTTGTACAGATGAAAGTGATACCTTCAGGCGTTTTGGAAATTGCTCCCAAGGATGAACCAGTTACAAAAAAAATCTGAGGTCTTGGCTGATTTCTTTCGATTTTCCCATGATGTCAAGCAAAGAGGCACTGAGTTTGAAGGTAGGCCTTGAAATACATCCACAGGTACACCTCAATTGACTCAAATGATGTCAATTAGCCTATCAGAAGCTTCTAAAGCCATGACATAATTTTCTGGAATTTTTCCAAGCTGTTTAAAGGCACAGTCAACTTAGTGTATGTAAACTTCTGACCCACTGGAATTGTGATACAGTGAATTATAAGTGAAATAATCTGTCTGTAAACAATTGTTGGAAAAATTACTTGTGTCATGCACAAAGTAGATGTCCTAACCGACTTGTCAAAACTATAGTTTGTTAACAAGAAATTTGTGGAGTGGTTGAAAAACAAGTTTTAATGACTCCAACCTAATTGTATGTAAACTTCCGACTTCAACTGTACATGATCCATGTCTCAATTGTCTCAAGGCTTAAAAATACTTATTTAACTGGTCACCTCCCCTTCATCTACACGGATTGAAGTAGATTTAACAAATTACATCAATAAGGGATCATAGCTTTCACTTGGATTCACCTGGTCAGTCTGTCATGGAAAGTACAGGTGTTCGTAATGTGTTGTAGACTCAGTGTATGTATTTTTTTTATTCTGAAAAATTACTGAGTTCTGGACCTCGGTGTCCTCATACTGTGCATTCGTAAAGTATTCAGACCACTTGACTTTTTCCACATTTTGTTACATTACAGCCTTATCCTAAAATTGATTAAATAGTTTTTTTCCCTCATTAATATACCCACAATACCCCATAATGACAAAGTAAAAATAGGTTTTTAGAAATTTTTGCAAATGTATAAAAAATGTAAAAAACATACTGTATTTACATAAGTATACAGACTCTTTACTCAGTACTTTGTTGAAGCACCTTTGGCAGTGATTACAGCCTCAAGTCTTCTTGTGTATGACGCTACAAGCTTGGCACACCTGTATTTGGGGAGTTTCTCCCATTCTTCTTGTCCCGAAGCCACTCCTGCATTGTCTTGGCTGTGTGCTTAGGGTCATTGTCCTGTTGGAAGGTGAACCTTCGCCCCAGTCTGAGGTCCTGAGCGCTCGGCAGCAGGTTTTCATCAAGGATCTCTCTATACTTTGCTCCGTTCATCTTTCCCTCGATCCTGACTAGTCTTCCAGTCCCTGCTGCTGAAATACATCCCCACAGCATGATGCTGCCACCACCATGCTTCACCGTAGGGATGGTGCCAGGTTTCCTCCAGACGTGACACTTGGCATTCAGGCAAAAGAGTTCAATCTTGGTTTCATCAGACCAGAGAATCTTGTTTCTCATGGTCAGAGTCCTTTAGGTGCCTTTTGGCAAACTCCAAGCGGGCTGTAATGTGCCTTTTACTGAGGAGTGGCTTCTGTCTGGCCACTCTACCATAAAGGCCTGATTGGTGGAATGCTGCAGAGATGGTTGTCCTTCTGGAAGGTTCTCCCATTTCCACAGAGGAACTCTGGAGCTCTGTCAGCGTGACCATCGGGTTCTTGGTCACCCCCCTGACCAAGGCCCTTGTCCCCTGATTGTGCAGTTTGGCCGGGCGGCCAGCTCTAGGAAGAGTCTTGGTGGTTCCAGACTTCTTCCATTTAAGAATGATGGAGGCCACTGTGTTCTTGGGGACCTTAAATGCTGCCCTTCCCCAGATCTGTGCCTCGACACAATCCTGTCTCAGAGCTCTACGGACAATTCCTTTGACCTCATGGCTTGGTTTTTGCTCTGACATGCACTGTCAACTGTGGGACCTTATATAGACAGGTGTGTGCCTTTTCAAATCATGTCCAATCAATTTAATTTACCACAGGTGGACTCCAATCAAGTTGTAGAAACATCTCAAGGACGATCAATGGAAACAGGATGTACCTTAGCTCAATTTCGAGTCTCATAGCAAAGGGTCTGAATACTTGTGTAAATAAGGTATGTTTAAAAAAGAAATTAGCAAACATTTCTAAAAACCTGTTTTCGCTTTGTCATTATGGGGTATTGTGTGTAGATTCATCAAAATATATATATTTAATCAATTTTAGAATAAGGCTGTAACGTAACAAAATGTGGAAAAAGTCAAGGGGTCTAAATACTTTCCGAATGCACTGTATGTAGCTACTGCCCTGACTTTCAGAAAATGTTCTCAGAGCGTTAATCAAATCACCTATAATTTCCATTCTCAGTGTTAATAAAACCTCCCAGGAAATTGTTCAGGGAACCAGAGTAAAACGTTCTCAGAACCTCCCTGCAACCTAAAAATAAACATTCCCAGAACAGGCAACATTTTTACTTCTGTTCTCAGAATGTTTAAAAAAAACTTTCAGAAACCAAAATATATGTTCCAAGGAACCAAATGTGCTAGCTGGGTTGTTATTTTGACCCTATTTGGTTTGTTATGAGTGAAATGCTCATTGTATTTATTTTGACAGCGAGTCAATGCTGAGACCAAACTCTCTTTTCCAAATGCGCCCTATATATCACAACAATACACATCAAAATACAATATACACATTAAACTGCATATCCATATACACATTAAAATACACATTATTATACACAACAGTACATACAGTATGATGACCATTGTGCATTGTAAACATTTTCTTTTTGGACAGCCCAACAGAGTAGCTTAAATCTTAGGTTATTGAAACACCTTTCACATGATAATGATTAGCAAAAAAATCTGGATTTATTCATAGTTCAATTTACTTGGTCACCAGAAATATGTGTATGTGAATGTAAATTCTGAGAGAAATTAGTTTTGGATTACACTGAGTCTTAGTTTGTATAATTTGTAAAGCGAGCACATTTTGTTGCTATTTGTTGTACATTTTGTATAGCATACCAGTGTATTTAAAATGTAAATAATGTATGTTTGAATGATAAATGTATTCACACTAAACATGATTTTACGGTTTCACCAACATACTTTCCCAAAGGGGTACCTTATCATACATAAAATATATATATATTTGACAAGTTATGGAACTGCTAACATCTAGAGAAAATATGGTTGGTAATAGATTTGAGGCAGAGGCGTGAGGTGAGCAGGTGTGTGTATGAGCGCGTACGTCTCGCTCTTACAGACACATCAGTCAGTCTGTACTCCCAATGTTGCTTAATGACACACAGCCAGGCAGACCTTCAACTGTCCTCTGTGTGTGTGTTGTGTTTCAGCCTACTCTGCACAGATGGGTCTGATTGAGACAACGCGGGGGCTGCTCCCAGGCGCGGGTAAGACAACCAGAAGTCATATGCGCACAAACACAAACACACACCAGTTACCCTCATGTCTTCTCATGGTTTGTTTGGCATAATGAGTTCAACCTCTTTCCCTCTCTACATCCTTTCTCCTATAGGGGGCAGTCAGAGGCTGCCCAGAGCAGTGGGATTTGCCCTGGCCAAAGAGCTGATCTTCACCGGCAGGAAAGTGGATGGACAGAGGGCTGTGGACATAGGGCTGGTCAACAGAGCTACGGAGCAGAATCCAGACGGAGACGCTGCCTATAGAGAGGCACTGAGTCTGGCTAGAGAGATCCTACCACAGGTTACACAAACACAAAAAAATCGTACTCATTGTTTCTTTCCATTCCATAGTGATGAGTGATTGATAGGTGGTTAGATTAAATGAGTTACAAGGGATGAGGGGAAGCAAGATTAACACATTGACTGATTGCTTGGGTTTCAATTAACACAAACACACACACTGACTGACACTGGGGTTACATAGACAGCTGCTGTCTCTCTGATCTCATCCTGTCAGTTAGTACACTGTCACCAGACCAGTCATACCAAACCAGGACACCAACTGACCACTGTAAGGGACATGGACAACACAGTGTTTGAAACTGGGTCATCTGCTGAGCTAAAGCCTTGGCATTATCTCAGGGAGCTAACACAAGTTCAGGTCTTAGACATGATTACTCATCATGTGTGTCCGTGGTCCTTCTCACCCCCAGTGTGTTCTCTCTCCAGGCTCCCATCGCTGTGAGGATGGCCAAGGAGGCTATGAACAGAGGCATGGAGGTATGGCTGATTTACTACAGAACTTTTACACATGTTCTCATGGCCGGACCACCACATCTGGGGCGCGGCTAACTTCCTGCAATTCTACACATTTTTTCCATGGGGCAGAGAGGAAAATGTGCAGTTTTATAGCTAATCGCATGCTATTCTACAGTTTGCCACGAGGCGGAGAGAAAATGTTGCATTTTTAAAGCTATTTTCCTGCAATCCTACACATTTTGCCATTTCCTTACGATGTGTTCATATGCTATCTGGGACACACACACATCCCAGCTCACACCCAGTTCATTATCTCCATGTATTTGAATGATGACACCTGTCTCTGTGTGCTAGTAGTAGGTATGTCTGTAACCTGTCTGTCTCGCTCAGGTGGACATCACATCAGGGATGGCCATAGAGAGGATGTGTTACGCCAGGGTAAGAAGTCAAATGCTCATGTGCATTGTCTGAGGTCAAACTGTAGTGGTTAATCATCTTTCTCTCGCTCTCTCCAGGTGATCCCGACAAGAGACAGACAGGAGGGGATGGCTGCCTTTATAGAGAAGAGACCCCCACGCTACACTGGAGAGTAACACACATGGAGACTGCTGTTGCGTGATTGTACACAAACCTAATTTTCATTCCTTTAATAAATGTTTTTTTAACTGCAGTTGTAATATATTTTAGCAGATGGATCATGGATGAGTGTTTGAGATAAAGGTATATAGTAAAACTGATACAGTACTAGTTTACAGCCGATGGGGGTGTACATTCTTTATTTCAGAAACATGAAAACATGACCCTCAGCAGCAACATATGCAAATAGATTCCCCTTAGATCCACCCAGTTTCATGAAATACCCATACTGAAAGAAGAAACCGACTGTCACATTAGGGGAATGTACAGACAAGACTAAACTTTCCCACAGCTTCAATCACAGTGAGGATGAAAACTCACATTTCATATTCTGTCAGTATAATGTAGATTAGGATACTGACTTTAGTTTGCAGTTTAGTTTCTTCTGTACATTGCCCTTGATGCCATAGAGGGATAGTATGACCCATGCAGCAGTAGCAAGCACATACAAGCAGCAAGCACGTAGGCTGATTGAAATCAAGCATGTTGAGATTTGCCAGCAGCAATGTAATGTAACGTCAGTCTCAGTTGCATAGAGAATGGAGACAGGAGCAGTAGCCTATAGCATTATAATCACAACCAGGATTACGCTCAGGAGGGTGCAACGTACAGAACGTTGCAAATAGAATTGCCATGAATAGAGCTGACATGATTCCTTTACTCTCCATGTCAGAAGCATGTGTGTTACACACAGTGTATTTCTGATTCAGAATGTTCCACAACGTTGGGCCTGAACAAGGCCCTGATGGGAGAGCGCAATCAAGATACAATTCCAAATTGACTGAAGCCTTCTATACACTTGTGTACATCTGAAAGGACTGTATAGGGTTAAGCAATATGGCAAAAATCCAGAGCAAGGTGGGGAAACTGACATTTTGCTTACACCTATTCAATTCTTCTAAATTAAGTGCCTAAAGGGTAAAGGCTAAGGGTCGATTTGGGATTGAGCTACTCTCTCTGCTGCAGAATTCCCCCCTCAGTTTCGACTTCTTTGTTCTATTAAGTACCTCATTTGGAAATAAACCAATTAAAAACATGTATTATATTGTTTCCGTGCAACACTTTAAACATATCGTTATAACGACTGTAGTTTCTCATCTCCCCCAATCCAGATATATACAGCATGTACAAAATAGAATCCTCACACTCAGCCCCATACATGCTCCTGAATGTACTGACACTAGTACAACCAGCATCAAACACACACACACCTATACACTGATCCACGCACACAAGCACACACAGAACCACTACCAACATACAGAAATATACAGAACTCTTCATACTGTATAATGTTGTATTCTATCTTAATATTGACCAATATATTTGCCATTTGTGTCCACAGGGGAAACCATATTTACTTTCCCAACATAATTTCTATTAACAGAAATCAGAACTCAAATTCTGGAGGTCCACAGTACTGCTGATTTTCATCACCTAACCCTCTAATCAGGGACTGATTCAGACCTGGGATCCCAGGTGTGTGGACTCTGTGGCCTTTCAATTAATATAATAATAATATGCCATTTAGCAGACGCTTTTATCCAAAGCGACTTACAGTCATGCGTGCATACATTTTTTTTTTTTGTGTATGGGTGGTCCCGGGGATCGAACCCACTACCTTGGCGTTACAAGCGCCGTGCTCTACCAGCTGAGCTACAGAGGACCACACAATTGATTCATACATTTACATGAATCAATTAAACTACCAGACTGAAAAGAAGTGCGCACTATGTCCTGCTACAAACTCACTGGTGTCCAAATAATAGACCTAAGCATCTGGGAAAATCTAAACATAATTCAGACAAACTCAAGCATGCTGGGAAATCACACTGTCATGCGCATGTATTAGGTAATCAGCCAATAAGAGGAGCTGACTCTCTCAACCCCACAACTGAGGAGGGGGCCTTACTACTATTAGCCCATACAAACGCATTGAATAACAGATTCACTACATGGAACAACAGATAAAAAATCTAAAGGAAGTTTGTTCTGAAGTGTCTATCCTATATCTGAGAGATATAAGAAAGATCAGTAGACCATTTTTTTTGTGTGACATGTATTTAACCCCTTATTGTTGTCACCAAACAGTCTCCATATATACTTCCATAAATTTTTTAAACTGGTACCGGGGGACCTTCAGACGAGTCTTGTGAGGCTGTGGGCATCCTAGAACAAAACAACCGACATGTACGTGTTTGTGAGAGTCTCACCTTTACTCAGATGGGTCATATTAGTGTGTAGGCCAAACTGTTCGGACGCTACAGACAGAAGTTGGCAGATCGGCTGTACCGACTTGTTCCAAGATGCTTGTGGGGGTTGTAGTGCAAAACAGAGAACACCATCGTGTTCGTGAGAGTCTCATCTTTCCATAGAGGTGTCATAATAGTTTTGTAGGCCAAACCATTCGGACGCTACAGACGATTTTGTGAGAAGACCGATTTTCGGGATGTCTCATGGTCTGACAAACACTGCTCTAGCTCTGTCACCTTTCACCGCAGATGCAGAAGTGTTACATAGGTGGATGCGGTGGATTGAGACGCATCCAATGCAAAACATAGATATCTCTAGCTTAAACTGACAGATTTTTATGGGGATTTTCTACTTATGCTAATTTGATTTACGTGGGGGCACGGACATCGACCTTAGGGTTTATAACCAACAATTCATTATTTTCTTAGCAATTTCTTTTTAGAATCACAATTTGCTTTTCAGTAGCACACATAAGTAGCCACATAGTACTTTTGCTTACCAAACACAAGAAAACATAGCAAGGTGTGTGTGCAAAGAAATGCATAGTTTCTGTTCTCTCATTCACTTTATAGCGCCACCTTCAGACAGGATGGGGGGGTGACATGGTGTCTGTCCTCACCCCTGTCTAATGAATGCACACTAGTTACAGCGCCACCAAGCTCGCACAGGGCAACCTCACACACACACACACACACACACACACACACACACTCAATGGCCTCTTGTCCTGACGGTAGCGGTGGGATAGGTTCTGATCAGGGCTTGTCACCCTCTGGAGGAGGAAAACAGAACATTTTTAACATTACTTTTAACATGTTCTGAAATCACACACTTCAAATCATTTTGTGTGTGTGTGTGTGTGTGTGTGTGTGTCTCACCTTTGTGTGTGTGGGGTTGTAGCGGGCAGTGGGTGTGCGTGTGTGTGATCTGCCCGGTGCGGGCTTGGTGGCGCTGCAGGCTCGCCAGAATGCTCTCGGCCAATCGCATGACGTCTGCGTGGGTGTCGGGGTGTGTCTGGACCTTCTCCAGCTGATGCAGACCTCCCTCCTCCAACAGCATACTGCAGTACCGAGGGGCTGTGGGAGTTCAGAGAGATTTTCCTCAGATCAATTATATAAACTTTAAGATAGTGGCGTATGTTTGTTTCACCATTCTAAACTGGAGACAGGCAGATAGGGAGATGTGTGTGTCTCACCGTTCTTGCTGCAGACATGCTGCATGGCCCAGGCCGCCCACAGCTGAACTCCTGGAGTGTGGAAACACTCCAACAGGGGGAAGAAAGGGTTAAAGGACCTACAGAGGAGGGGAAAGAGGGATGAGAGGTGGAGGAGAGAGGAGAGCATTAACACTGCGAGTGCATGGGGTTATAAAGGTGTGTTCTGGGGTCTCACCTGTAGGCCACCATCTCACACGCTGGTGTAGGCCACTTCAGGATGGTAGAGTGCTGGAGGAGAGAGAGACAGTGGGGGTTGTAGTGCAAACATGAGCCACATTTATGAACACATGCAGGAGGTGGGATAACATTACAACTCACTTTGACAACACGCACACACTTCCCCCCACGTACCAGTTGTTCTAGCAGGTCAGACCTCAGTGTGATACTGAGTGTCCATGCAGCCTCTCCTCTGGAGGTGAGGTGGGCCAGTATCCCAGCAGCGAAGTAGGACACCTCCACCTCAGGGCTGTGGAGCAGGGAGCAGATGTGATCCAGGAAGCCCTGAACCATCAGCTCCATATGCAGCTCCCCAACCTCTGCTATGTTATTCTAAGGAGAGACAGAGCCACAAACTCAGCTCCTCCACTGTTCTACACCACTTCAAACAGGATGATTCAAACACCAAAACAACGGTTTTGTCAGTACAGCTTCAGCTGAATTCACTACGACCCTGTCCAGAAACAACCCCCTATGCACTCTGGCCACCTAGGGCTACCAGGGTTGGATGATCACTAGAATAAATACACTGATTCATTCCGGGTTCACTATGACTCACCAGCAGCCCCAACACCTTCTGTTGGATGGAAGACTCAGAGGGGAACGACTGCAGAGAGAAAGAAAGATAGAGGCATGAATGAGTCAGCTTGCACTTTAGGGTGACAGAGAGAGAGTGTAACTAGTAGATAAACAGCTCTTGGGTCTGTGAGTGTGTTACTGTGTGTGTTTTTTCACCCGCAATTGCTAATGACCCATCCGCAACCGCCCGACTATACACTGAGCGTACAAAACATTAAGGATATCCATAACATAGACTGACCAGGTGAAAGCTATAATCCCTTATTGATGTTACTTGTTAAATCCACTTCAATCAGTGTAGATGAAGGGGAGGGGACAGGTTAAAGAAGGATTTTTAAGCCTCGAAACAATTGAGACATGGATTGTGTATGTGTGCCATTCAGAGGGTGAATGGGCAAGACAAAATATTTAAGTGCCTTTGAACGGGGTATGGTAGTAGGTGCCAGGTGCACCGGTTTGTGTCAAGAACTGCAACGCTGCTGGGTTTTTCACGCTCAACAGTTTCTCATGTGTATCAAGAATGATCCACCACCCAAAGGACATCCAGCCAACTTGACACACTGTGGGAAGCATTGGAGTCAACATGGACGAGCATCCCTGTGGAATGCTTTCAACACCTTGTAGAGTCCATGCCCCGACGAATTGAGGCTGTTTGAGGGAAAAGGGGAGGGTGCAACTCAATATTAGGAAGGTGTCCTTAATGTTTTGTATACTCAGTGTATGTGATAAAGTGAAAATCCCGCTAATATAGAAAATGCGCTGCTACAGTCAGAGATGGCGTAACGATGTTTTGACAGGGGGTGAAGGATTTTTTTGGCCTGATTTAGATGTGTTTCTGCTTATAATTTCTGACATTCTTAGGGACCGGGGAGAAAATTCAATGAAAAAATAAATAAACACGGGAACAATTTTCTGTGCAAAATGTCCAAATGACTTCAGTTTGACCGGTTGTAAAGGAAATAGAAAGCTGTGAAAACGACCCAACATGTTTCTGCTAACATTTCAGTTTGGCTTGGATGTATATTTTGGTGGTTGAAATACTAAATCAGCTTTTAAAGATGATGCTGATAAAGATAGCACCTCTACAGACGGTATATCTAACTAACTGCGCGTTCGCATTCTCTCAAGATACTGAAAGAAAGAAATCATATTTCTCCACTCCTGTTCCCAAGTGAAATGTTTGCCTCCATTTGGTGTATATTTTTACTGCAAGAAATGCTTAATTCTGCAGGAGTTAATATTAAGGCTATGTGAGAGGTCATAGACCTACAGTGAGTGTCCAGATTTCATTTTACATTTAACCCATCTAAACAGTAGGCTACAGTTACCTTGACGTGCCATAGGCCTATTTGAAGTCCACATCTTGTGACTGTCGAATTTGTATAGTGCCTCACACTCACACATAACATAGCCGTCCCTGCTATCATCCTCTTTTACCACTTTACCAAATATTTTCCAAACATTACTTTTCTGGCCCTCTCCATTTCGCAGCTTTTCTCTTATTGAATTAAACTCCAACATTGTCCTCTTTGCCTCTGTGGATCAATGTCAACTTTTTCTGCCCGTTCCCAAAAGCATTTGGCGATTGGCGTGTAGGCTATTTGGCACACGTACAGTTAGGCCGTAAAGTTTAGGCTTACGTACTGCCAGTTAGCCTAAAATAATGAAAGAAAATCCTCAAAGTAGCCTATAGATAGATATAAATTGCACAATAATTATACATTTATGGATCTTTTAAGGTATTGTTGTTTTCTCTTTATTCAACCCGCCGCCCGCCCTTCTTCAACACAATATTTAATGACCCTAAACCCTACGGATATAACTGCGGGGACTGCGGGTTATGAGTCAACCCGCGCATCACGAGTGTGTGTGTACTACCTCCAGTACTTTGATGAACAGGTCCAGTCCCTGGTTCTCTATAAAATGGCGGCAGGTGGTTGGTGATTCATCAGTGAGGTTCCAGAGCGCGCTCAGTGTGAACTTCAGGGTGGCGTCCACCACGCTCTGAGTAGCCTTCTGACGCACAATGTGGAGAAGCTGCTGCAGAGGGAGGGAGGGAGACACAGACAGAGAGAGAGAGAGAGAGAGAGAGAAAGAGAGGGTGGGGGTAGAGAGAAAGAGTGTGAAGTGGGATAGAGATGGTGAACATTAGTCTTTTAAAATTATTATTATTAATTGTTTTACACCCTGCAGACAGCAATTGACCCTTTTTGGTATTTTATTAGGATCCCCATTAGCTGTTGCTAAAGCAGCAGCTACTCTTCCTGGGGTACACACAAAACATGACATAATACAGAACATTAAACGACAAGAACAGCTCAAGGTCAGAACTACATAAATGTAAAAACAGCACACGTAGCCTACTTATCAATAGGTCAAATAGGGGAGAGGCGTTGTGCCATGAGGTGTTGTTTTATCTGTCCTTTTAAACCAGGTTTGCTGTTCATTTGATCAATATGAGGGAAGGGAGTTCCATGCAATTGTGGCTCTATATAATACTGTACACTTTCTTCAAATTGTTCTGGATTTGGGGACTGTGAAAAGACCCCTGGTGGCATGTCTGGTGGGGTAAGTGTGTGTGTGTCAGAGCTGTGTGTAACTATGCGAACAATTTGGAATTTTCAACACATTGTTTCTTATGAAAAGAAGAAGTGATGCAGTCAGTCTCTCCTCAACTCTTAGCCAAGAGAGACTGGCATGCATAGTATTTATATTAGCCCTTTGATTACAATGAAGAGCAAGACGTGCCGCTCTGTTCTGGGCCAGCTGCAACTTAACTAGGTCTTTCTTTGTAGCACTTAACCACATGACTAGACAATAATCAAGATAAGACAAACCTAGAGCCTGCAGGACTTGCTTTTTGGAGTGTGGTGTCAAAAAAGCAGAGCATCTCATTATTATGGACAGACTTCTCCCCATCTTTACAACCATTGAATCTATATGTTTTGACCATGACAGTGTGAAGGAAAATTTTATGTTTGTGCTTTTCTAATAACCAATTTGATTGGGTTGATCGTGCCTGGGAGGAATCCTCACTATCAGTATTAGCAATTTGGCAGTACACTCAGAACATTGTTTTGAGGACCGAAAGGGGTGTCTCAGTTTCAAGGTCTCAGCTTGGTCTAAGGCACTGCATCTCAGTGCTTGAGGCGTCATTACAGACCCCCTGGTTCGATTCCAGGCTGTATCACAACCAGCCGTGATTGGGAGTCCCATAGGGCGGCGCACAATTGGCCCAGTGTCGTCCGGATTTGGCCGGTGTAGGCCGTCATTGTAAATAAGAATTTGTTCTTAACTGACTTACCTAGTTAAATAAAGGTTACATAAAAAAAAAGAAGAAGCCTTGTGAGCTATTGGTCAGTCATATGCATGAACCAAACGTTAATTATGAAATAATTATGAATAATGAATAATGTAAATCATGTAAATATAACTGTGTAAGCAGTATATAAGAGAATGTTGTAGAAAATTGTCTTTGTCCTCAGTCAAACACAAAGTACTTCAAGAGTTTTTGTAGAATTAAGATAGACTTTATTACAGATAATATAGCCGAGGTGGTCTGCAGAGCATTAACTTTCCATCTTCTCAGCTCTTAGTTTATATACTCATTTTACATACATTTTAGCTTAATCCCTCCTTCTTTGGTTCCTCCACCACTGTCTCCAGTTTTCACCTCTTGACCGCTCCGCCCACTTCCTTAATGGCGGTATCTGACTTCCCTCCCTTCTGGTTCCGTGTCTGGAAACAATAGTGGTGGGACCAAGCCCTGTCATGCAAAAATAACAGAGCCCTTTCCTGGCTCCGTTCTGACCCCCTAATTGATTCCCAAACCTATCAATCGATACTTAAACATGGCTTAAAACATGGCAGGTCCATAATCAATTTCTCAAACATATACCAGCCTCCTCCCTCTGTACCACTCAGTCCCAACGCCCCTCATGCTGTGATTAACCATGTTTAGTCTGAACTATGTTCAACCCTGGCTCTGTTCCAGGAATATGCCTAAGGAGAGAGGCAAAGGGCAACAGTCTGGTTTCAGTCACTGATAAGGCAGGACAGCCGTGGATTAGGGAGGAGCGAGGAATTCGACCCGAGGTCAGGTCAGATAGAAACAGTCTACTGAAAAATCCCCAATACTATGACCCAGGAGACACCATTCCATTAGTTTGATAAACACACACTGTTACCTGGCAACAACATGGATGGCCTATTTTTATATCTTCTATTGAAAATATAGCTTCTATTGAAAAATCCCCAATAAGAACTAACGGGAGCTCCCGACCGACGTGTACTATGGTGCATTAAGTTGGTTGGAACCTCTCCAGCTTCTTGTTAACAAAGAATGATTCATTTAAGTTTGACTTCAGGTGTCCTTGGTTGTAATTTCCACAACAACAGTTCACAATCTAAGGTAGCACCAAGCAATTTACTCTCCTCAACTTGTTCAACAGCCACACCATTCATTACCAGATTCAGCTGAGGTCTAGAGCTTCAGGGAATGATTTGTACCAAATACAATGCTCTTGCTGCTCTTTAATTATTTGTTACTTTAAATGTCGTATTATTTTATATTGTATTTTTGTGTGATTTTTTTTTGGTATTCTTTCTTAAAACTGCATTGTTGGTTACGGGCTTGTAAGGAAGCATTTCACTGTAACCTGTTGTATTCGGCACATGTGACAAATAACATTTGATTTGATTTTATTTAGTTTTAGAGATGTTCAGGACCAGTTTATTACCCATTCCAAAACTGACTGCAACTCCTTGTTAAGGGTTTCAGTGACTTAATTAGCTGTGGTTGCTGACACCTATATGGTTGAATCATCAGCATACATGGACACACAGGCTTTGTTTAATGCCAGTGGCAGGTCATTGGTAAAAATAGAAAAGAGTAGAGGGCCTAGAGAGCTGCCCTGCGGTACACTACATCCTACATGTGGTCCTCTGTAGCTCAGCTGGTAGAGCACGGCGCTTGTAACGCCAAGGTAGTGGGTTCGATCCCCGGGACCACCCATACACAAAAATGTATGCACACACGACTGTAAGTCGCTTTGGATAAAAGCGTCTGCTAAATGGCATATTATTATTATTATTATTATTATGTTTGACATTAGAGAAGCTTCCATTAAGCTTCCATATTAGATAGATAGCTCTGAATCCACGATATGGCAGAGGTTGAAAAGCCATAAAACATAAGTTCTCAACAACAGGTTATGGTCAATAATATCAAAGGCTGCACTGAAATCTAAATCCAATCTAGTTCCCACAATCTTCTTTTTACCAATTTCTTTCAACCAATAATATAATAATAATAATAATAATAAGCCATTTAGCAGACGCTTTTATCCAAAGCGACTTACAGTCATGCGTGCATACATTTTGTGTATGGGTGGTCCCGGGGATCGAACCCACTACCTTGGCGTTACAAGCGCCGTGCTCTACCAGCTGAGCTACAGAGGACCAATCATCAGTCATTTGTGTCAGTGCAGTATATGTTGAGTGCCCTTCTCTATAAGCATGCTGAAAGGCTGTTGTCAATTTGTTTACTGAGAAATAGCATTGTATTTGGTCAAACACCATTTTTTCCAACAGTTTGCTAAGAGCTTGCAGCAAGCGGATAGGTCTGCTGTTAGAACCAGTAAAGGCCACTTTACCACTCTTGGGTAGCGGAATTATTTTGGCTTTCCTCCAGGCCTGAGGACAAACACCTTCTTCTAGACTCAGATTAAAGATATGACAGATAGGTGTGGCCACAGAGTCAGCTACCATCCTCAGTAGCTTTCCATCTAAGTTGTCAATGCCAGGAGGTTTGTCATTATCGATCGCTAACAACAATTTTTCCAAGTCTCCCACACTAACTTTACAAAATTCTAACTTACAATGCTTTCCTTTCATTATTATTATTTTTTTAATGCAAGATTACGATGCTCACTGTTCGTTGTTGGTGTAAGGGAAATTGTGTGTTTGTGTATCAAAATCAATGCTACTTCTTGTAACCAATTAGATGGGTTCATGCAGGTGACTGACTGATTGTGTACGGAGGAATCCTCACTATCACTGATCCTCAACTTGGCAGTATGCCCAGAATATTGCTATGGGAACAACCAAGGTATCTCAGAATTCAAGGTCTCAACTTGGAGAGAGACAGAGAGCCTTGTGAGGTATTGGTCAGTCACATGAGTGAGCCACTGGTAATGATGAATTACTTATGCTAAATCATGCAAATATAACTTGTCCGTGTATAGCTGTATATAAGGCAACTGCTGAGACTGCCCCGGTGGAGCTTCTGACCGACATTCACTATGGTGCATTAAGTTTGTTGGAACTTCTCCAGCGCGCTGACAATAAACAATGATTAATTTAAGATTGACTTCGAGTGTCCCTGTGTAAGAATTTCGACGACAATTTGGCATCACGAACCGGATCAGTGATTCTACCTGTGGAGCATCCCAGTGAAGGTCTGCGAGGGAACACCAGTGGCGCATTCCGTGTGAAGGCGTGCAAGGGACCAAAGACGGCAGGATCTGCCCAGACCAGACTTCTACTGTGAGCTGCCCGGGGGAAGATACCTGATCTGCAAACCTCTGAGGGACACGTCTACTGAATTTCAGAAAATCTATTTAAATGAATTTGTATGAAAAAATATATATAAAACCAATACAATTGAACATAAAGATGTACAAGAAGGGTACCACTAATCTTAGAAGACGGCTAGAACTAGTCTTAGGAGAAGGCTAGAGTGAGGGCAGGAGAGGCCCCACTGACAATTGTCTGTAGGCATTTATATGAGAAGTGTCTACGTGGTCTGAGAACCACTGATAATAGCATGAGGTGTTATTTTAGGCATTGAGAAGTGTCGGGGAACCATTGGGAATAGCATAAGGTGCACAATGTGCTATTCTGTATGTATGGGAAGCGGCAAGACAATAGAGTCTATAGAGACTATAGCATTTATGACTACATAAACTACTGACTATAGAGACAGACTATAGGGGCGCGAGACTATAGATACTGTAGAGAGTTTAGATACTGTAGACTACATAGACTACTGAGACTATAGACACAGAGACTATAGAGACTATGGCGACTATGGAGACTGTAGAGGAACTGCAGAAGATACAAATGTATGCATAGGCGGTAACGACAAGTAATTAGGGAGATTACTGAGTGTGTTTGGGAATAGTACTAAGTGAATGTGGATGAGAGTATTGTGTGCTTGACTAATTAACTGAACAGGGGTTTAGCCCTGGTGTCAGAGTTGTGTGAGCGTGTGATGACGTGTTAAGCTGGATGTTTTTTTCTAATGAGTTCAACAAAGGGTTTAAGTATGGGAAAGGAAAATAGTAAGAGTAGGATGGAGGATCCGTGCTGGGAACCAAAAGGGCTGTGTAGTATAATGGCAAAAATTGTTGGTAGGGGGGTATTGAACCAAACAGAAGACTGGACAAAATGGACAGATGGACATTTCCCTGTTGATGGGACACTGAGCACAGAAAGACTGGAGTCTGTGAGAGACCTACTTTAAAGTAAAGAAAGAAAACACAAGAAAGTTAAAGTGAAGTGGGACGATTTCAGAAAGTGGGAGAGAGAAGCAGAAAATGCAAAAGATAAAGCTGTAAGAGGACTGATGGTAAAGCAAGTGGAACCGGAGAAGAAAGAGGAAGGTGAAAAAAGGAAAAAGAAGAAGCCTGGCTGGCCTTTCTCTGAGGGGAAACCTTTTATGGGGCCCTCCTTGTTTCCGCCACTGCCGAATCCTGGACCAGCAGACAGAGACCACCCCCACCTAACTCAGTTGGGGTTGGGCCTGTGCCAGGTGGAGGAGCTGTGGGATCAGGGGCTGTTGGAGGAGCTGCAGGTGCTGGAACTGAAGACAGAAAGCTAACAGCAAAAACAAGAACCAGAGCGAACGAGCAGAGAGGAACAGAGGAGAGGGAAGTGAAGAAGAGGAGCTAGAAGAGCTCAGAAAATAACTGGAGAAACGTAAGAGAAAAGAAGAAAGTAGAGAAACAAGAGGCAAATTAAGGAGTGCAAGCAGGAAGAATGACATCAGTGAAGAAGAAAGTAGCCAACACAAAGATAAAAGGAGCAGCAGCGAGGACAGCAACGAAGGAAAAAGCAGAAAATATAAGAAGGATAAAAAGAAAACCCACAAAAAGAAGCTTGAGGGAATGTTCCCAATAATACGCTACCCAAACCCCAATGGAGGTGGGATGTTGGAAATGGAGAAACCGTGGGATGTGACGAAATAAAAGCAATAGTGGGCGATGTCATTGACCCAGCAAAGGATGCTGTGCGGTTTGAGGAAGAGGTAAAAGCAATCATCTCCATGTACAACCCCACCACCAGAGAAATTGAAGAAATACTCCGCCGCTGCTTGAAATTAAAATGGAAGGGACTGCGATGTACCAGTCGCTGATCGTGGTGACCAGCTGGATGCAGTTTTTACCGCTATAAAGGCTGCTTTCCCCAAACACACAGACTGACAGAAAATCCATTCCACCAAACAGGGAACTGATGAAAAATTGAGTGACTACAGTGAGTGAAAAAAGTATTAGATCCCCTGCTGATTTTGTACATTTGCCCAGTGACAAAGAAATTATCAGTCTAACATTTTAAATGGTAGATTTATTTGAACAGTGAGAGACAGAATAACAACAAAAAAATCCAGAAAAACGCATGTCAAAAATGTTATAAATTGATTTGCATTTTAATGAGGGAAATAAGTATTTGACCCCCTCTCAATCAGAAAGATTTCTGGCTCCCAGGTGTCTTTTATACAGGTAACGAGCTGAGATTAGGAGCACACTCTTAAAGGGAGTGCTCCTAATCTCAGCTTGTTACCTGTATAAAAGACACCTGTCCACAGAAGCAATCAATCAATCAGATTCCAAACTCTCCACCATGGCCAAGACCAAAGAGCTCTCCAAGGATGTCAGGGACAAGATTGTAGACCTATACAAGGCTGGAATGGGCTACAAGACCATCGCCAAGCAGCTTGGTGAGAAGGTGACAACAGTTGGTGTGATTATTCGCAAATGGAAGAAACACAAAATAACTGTCAATCTCCCTCTGCCTGGGGCTCCATGCAAGATCTCACCTCGTGGAGTTGCAATGATCATGAGAACGGTGAGGAATCAGCCCAGAACTACACGGGAGGATCTTGTCAATGATCTCAAGGCAGCTGGGACCACAGTCACCAAGAAAACAATTGGTAACACACTACGCCATGAAGGACTGAAATCCTGCAGCGCCCGCAAGGTCCCCCTGCTCAAGAAAGCACATATACAGGCCCATCTGAAGTTTGCCAATGAACATCTGAATGATTCAGAGGAGAACTGGGTGAAAGTGTTGTGGTCAGATGAAACCAAAATGGAGCTCTTTGGCATCAACTCAACTCGCCGTGTTTGGAGGAGGAGGAATGCTGCCTATGACCTCAAGAACACCATCCCCACCGTCAAACATGGAGGTGGAAACATTATGCTTTGGGGGTGTTTTTCTGCTAAGGGGACAGGACAACTTCACCGCATCAAAGGGACGATGGACAGGGCCATGTACCGTCAAATCTTGGGTGAGAACCTCCTTCCCTCAGCCAGGGCATTGAAAATGGGTCGTGGATGGGTATTCCAGCATGACAATGACCCAAAACACACGGCCAAGGCAACAAAGGAGTTGCTCAAGAAGAAGCACATTAAGGTCCTGGAGTGGCCTAGCCAGTGTCCTGACCTTAATCCCATAGGAAATCTGTGGAGGGAGCTGAAGGTTCGAGTTGCCAAACGTCAGGCTCGAAACCTTAATGACTTGGAGAAGATCTGCAAAGAGGAGTGGGACAAAATCCCTCCTGAGATGTGTGCAAACCTGGTGGCCAACTACAAGAAACGTCTGATCTCTGTGATTGCCAACAAGGGTTTTGCCACCAAGTACTAAGTCATGTTTTGCAGAGGGGTCAAATACTTATTTCCCTCATTAAAATGCAAATCAATTTATAACATTTTTGACATGCGTTTTTCTGGATTTTTTTGTTGTTATTCTGTCTCTTACTGTTCAAATAAACCTACCATTACAATTATAGACTGATCATGTCTTTGTTAGTGGGCAAACATACAAAATCAGCAGGGGATAAATACTTTTTCCCCTCACTGTAGACCTGTTGGTTATTATTCAAAACGATTAGATAGTGTGATCAGGGGAATGGTTTCCTGTTTGAGATCGGTAGCGGCTGCTACTGAAGCTGTTTTGGCATGTTCTGATATTGTGGCTATGTCTTCCCTAACCGTCCATGTGCCCTATGCTGTGCACACAATTATTACACAGGCAAGAACGGCTCATTTGACGCCTGCGAGACTACTAGATTATCAGAACATTCTGTTGACGATGTCTCATGTTACTCTGAAAACGATGTACAATTCTTAACCCCTCAACTCTTCTCCCTACAGCAGATGCCGGTGAAGATCATGACTGTGACGTAGCTATTGAAATTGACTGTAGCCCTAGATTAGACTTGCGAGAAACCCCGTTAGACAATCCAGACTTTTTTGTAGATGGGTCTGCCCAAAGAAATGAAAAAGGGGATGAATTAGTTGGTTATGCCGTTGTGACTGTTTTGGAAACTGTGGAGAGTGCTCGACTCCCTTCCCACTTATCAGCCCAGGCGGCAGAACTTTTTGGCTTGACTAGAGCTTGTATTTTGGGAAAGGACAGCTCTGTTAACATTTACACTGACAGAAGATATGCGTTCGGTGTTGTGCATGATTTTGGAACATTGTGGAAGAAGAGGGTTAGAGGGTTTTTTACCTTGTCTGGAAAACATATTGCACACAGTAACCTTGTTTCGTCTCTCTTACAGGCTGTCCAGCTACTCTCCTCTGTTTCTATAATCAAGTGTCAAGCACATTCTTCCTCTAGCGACAACATTTCTCTGGGGAACCTTAAAGCTGACTGTGCAGCTAAATTGGCTGCTTCCTCGTTTCCCCCTCCTGCAGATGGCAGCAGTTCCAGCTCCCACCAACCCTTTCTCTGTTGATGACGTCGTTGCTTTGCAGGCTGTTGAGTCAGAGAGATGCAAGTGGGCTGGGTGCTGTCGTAAAGATGCCTCGGGTGTATGGCTGGATGAGTGTAGCAGATCAGCCATGCCCCGTTGTACTTTCCATTTCCTTGCCAAGTTGTTGTAAATAAATATTGGTAGGTAGGTAGTAGGTTTTACTGTGTTTGCAGAAAATGTCTGCAAGAAATGTTTGATTTGCAAGACTAATAATATTGGACGAGGCATTTCAGTATCCCCCGCGTCCCATCCAAGGCCTGAAGGACCTTTTGAGCACTTAATGATGGACTTCATTGAGTTGACCCCTTGTGAGGGGAACATGTTTTCTAAATGGATTGAAGCTTTCCCTTGCAGGAGAGCCACAGCGGTTTCTGTGGCGAAAGCACTCGTGAGAGATCATACCCAGGTGGTCTGCCATCAAAAATCTCTTCCGACAATGGTCAACATTTTGTGAATGAGATTGTCCAGTCCTTGTCAAAGGCTTTGCAGATTGATTTGAGAACACATTGCGCCCATCATCCTCAAACTGGGGGCAATAGAGAGGGCGAACCAATCTCTGAAAATTAAATTAGTCAAATTGAATGGTGAAACAAGCCTGACATGGGTGAAAGTGCTTCCATTGGCACTGGTGAGTATGAGAGGCATATCCCATACAGCCACTGGTCTCTCTCCACACAAGGTGCTGACTGGCCGTCCCATGCGAATGACGAATACACCCTTTGCCCAGAACAGGTTGTCCCTGCAAGGAATGGAGGAAGACATGGTTGAGTATTGTGTCACCCTTAACAGTGTTCTTAAGACTCTCTTTCCTCGAGTGAAGGCGTCTTTGCCGAACTTGGCAGGTGGAGCTGAGCACTGTTTGAGCCCAGGTGATTTCGTGGTGGTCAAAGACTTCAGGAGAAAGAGTTGGACGGACCCCCGTTGGAGAGGGCCATACCAAGTTCTTCTGACCACCCCCACTGCTGTGAAGGTTGCTGAGAGAGATACCTGGATCCACGTGTCGCACTGCAGACGAGTTCCTGATCCAGGAGAAGATGGGGCCTCGCCAGTTCTGGTGGTGCAGTGTGGCCCTCCTCTGCATTAGCACAGGAGTGTTAATAAGAACAGTAGGTTGTCCTCTTGTTGGTCACTGCAACCCGATTGTGGTAAGAATTATGTAAACAATGGTTCAACATTGAGAGATTTAGTCACCTCTGAGTCTACAGACCCCTTGTGTATGTGTGTATTTTAGATTGTAAAACCCAGAGTGAAGGGTTTGAAGGGATGAAGTGTCTGGTTTTATGTGTTGTTTTCACTTACTTTAATATAAATATTTTGATAGAACCTCCTTTGATAGAAGCTATAATCTAATGCTTACATAATCATTTACGATAATTATCAGAGTGATAAGAGGAGGGAATGTAAGGGACATTTTATGTTTGTGTATCAAAATCAATGCTACTTCTTGTAACCAATTAGATGGATTCATGCAGGTGATTGACTGATCGTGTATGGAGGAATCCTCACTATCACTGATCCTCAACTTGCCAGTAAGCCCATAATATTGCTATGGGAACAACCAAGGTATCTCAGTTTCAAGGTCTCAACTTGGAGAGAGAGAGAGCCTCGTGAGGTATTGGTCAGTCAAATGTGCGAGCCACCGGCAATGATTAATTAATTATGCTAAATCATGCAAATATAATTCGTCTGTGTATAGCCGTATATAAGGCAACTGCTGAGACTGCCCCGGCGGAGCTTCTGACAGACGTTCACTATGGTGCATTAAGTTTGTTGGAACCTCTCCAGCGCGCTGACAAACAATGATTCATTTAAGATTTACTTTGAGTGTCCCTGTGTAAGAATTTCCATGACATTGGCATTTCCTGCCTAAGTTTTCCCACTTTGCCATTGAAGTAATCATTAAAATAATTGGCAACATCAAATGGTTTTGTGATGAATAAGACATCTGATTTGATGAAAGTTGAATTTCTCTTTCTGCCCATAATTTAATTTAAAGTACTTTAAAGATCTTTCCATCATTCTTTATATAATTGATCTTGGCTTCATAAGTTTCTTCTTCTTTTTGTTGAGTTTAGTCACATTTCTCCATTTGCAGTAAGTCAGTCAGTCAGATGTGTAGCCAGACTTATTAGCCACTCCTTTTGTCCCAACTCTTTCAACCATACAGTTATTCAATTCCTCTTCAATCCATGGAGCCTTAACAGTTTTAACAGTCAGTTTCTTAAAAGGTGCATGTTCATCAATAATTGGAAGAAGCAATTTTATCAATTCATCAAGTGCAGCATCTGGATGCTCCTTATTAATCACATCAGACCAACAAATATTTTTTACATCATCCACATGAGTCACAGCAAAATATTATACACTATTCTAGGTCCATCTTTTGGAACTATGCCTCTCCTAGATATAGCCACTATATTATGATCACTGCATCCAATGGGTACAGATACAGCTTTAGAACAAAGTTCTATAGTATTAGTAAAAATGTGATCTATACATGTGGATGATCTTGTTCCTGTAGTGTTTGTTAACGAACGCCCTGGTAGGTTGATTATTAACCTGAACCAGATTACAGGCACTGGTTACAGTGAGAAGCTTCCCCCTGAGGGGACAGCTTGATGAAAACAAGTCAATATTGCATCGTGTTTCCATTGATCATGTTTGACATGTTTATACAACTTGATTGGAGTCCACCTGTGGTAAATTCAATTGATTGGACATGATTTGGAAAGGCACACACCTGTCTATATAAGGTCCCACCGTTGACAGTGCACGTCAGAGCAAAAATCAAGCCATGAGGTCGAAGGAATTGTCCGGAGAGCTCAGAGAAAGGATTGTGTCGAGGCAAGGATCTGGGGAAGGGTACCAAAAACTTTCTGCAGTATTGAAGGTCCCCAAGAACACAGTGGTCTCCATAATTCTTAAATGGACGAAGTTTGGAACCACCAAGACTCTTCCTAGAGCTGGCCGCCGTCCAAACTGAGCAATTGGGGGAGAAGGGCCTTGGTCAGGGAGGTGACCAAGAACCCGCTGGTCACTCTGACAGAGCTCCAGAGTTCCTCTGTGGAGATGGAAGAACCTTCCAGAAGGACAACCATCTCTGCAGCACTCCACCAATCAGGCCTTTATGGTAGAGTGGCCAGACGGAAGCCACTCCTTAGTAAAAGGCATATGACAGCCCGCTTGGAGTTTGCCAAAACGCACCTAAAGGACTCTCAGACCATGAGAAACAAGATTATCTGGTCTGATGAAAACCTGAATACCAAGCTTCACATCTGGAGGAAACCTGGCACCATCCCTACGGTGAAGCATGGTGGTGGCAGCGTCATGCTGTGGGGATGTTTGTCAGTGGCAGGGACTGGGAGACTAGTCAGGATCGAGGGAAAGATGAATGGAGCAAAGTACAGGGAGATCCTTGATGAAAACCTGCTCCAGAGCGCTCAGGACCTCAGACTGGGTCAAAGGTTCACCTTCCAACAGGACAACGACCCTAAGCACACAGCCAAGACAACGCAGGAGTGGCTTCGGGACAATGTTCTTGAGTGGCCCAGCCAGAGCCCAGACTTGAACCCCATCGAACATCTCTGGAGAGACCTGAAAATAGCTGTGCAGCGATGCTCCCCATCCAACCTGACAGAGCTTGAGAGGATCTGCAGAGAAGAATGGGAGAAACTCCCCAAATATAGGTGTGCCAAGCTTGTACCGTCATACCCAAGAAGATTCAAGGCTGTAATCGCTGCCAAAGGTGCTTCAACAAAGTACTGAGTAAAGGGTCTGAATACTTATGTAAATGTGATATTTCAGTTTAAGGGGTCTGAATACTTACCGAATGCACTGTATATAGCAACACCTCCCCCATAAGCATTCCTGTCTCTTCTATATATGTTATATCCTTCTATTGCTGTATCAAAGGAATTATCTAAGTGAGTCTCAGAAATTGCTAATATATAAATGTTATCTGATGTTAGCAAGTTATTGATTTTATGAACTATATTTCTAAGGCTGCATATATTAATATGGGCTTTTTTTCAGCCCTTTCCTGGGTAGCTCCTCAGAGATAGACATAATATGGAAAAGAACAAACAAAGCAAGAGAAAAAAACAAAAATCAGCAGTTCATTAAATCAGTTGGTGTGTGTGTGTAAGTGTGTGTGTGTGTGTGTGTGTGTGTGTGAGTAAGTGTGTGTGTGTGCGCTGCGGAGGTGGAAGCTATGAACCCATAGGCTTGGCTCTCTCATCCCTTCCAGGCTTTTGGGAGGGAGGGTGGACAATGAGCCTGTCATAGCGGATGTAAGCAATGTCCCCACGTCCTCTGGCAGCTTTTATGGCCAGGATAAGTTATTTTCTCTTCTGGCGCACAGCTTCAGGATAGTCCTCGTTAAGGAAGATGTACGTTCCTCTCAAGTTCTTGGCTCTTTCCAGAACAAATACCTTGTACTTGAACCTCAGGAACATGACCACTATTGGGCCTGTCACCTGGGTCGGTGGTGGGTTTTCCAGTCCTGTGGGCGCGATCCACCTCAATCTTCCTGTGGTCCATCTTCAGTTTCTCCGAGATCATTTCCCTCACTTTGTCCTCAGACTCTGTCTATGTCTCGTGGAGATTCTGCAATTCCATCCACAACCATGTTGTTCCGCCTTGATTGTCCCTCGAGATAAATCAGACTTCATTGTTATCATGGATTCACATACAGAACTGATGTCCTCTCTCAATGACTTTCAGATTGCTGTCATCTTGCCGTTCTCCTGTTTAAACTCATCGAGCTGACCCTGTGACAACTGCAAACTGTTCTTCAGGTCCTGGACGTCTCTGGTCAGGTCATCCATTATTTTATTAGTTGACTCCACCAGTATTTGGACAACACTTGAAGCTATTTTCTTGTTGTTGTAACATCTGCTTGTAGAACTATTTTTGTTCGTTTAAAAGATCCTTCACCTGTGAGAGAGACACCACTGTCCTCAACAGTACTCCCACCGGCTTTGGTCTTTTTCATGGTAGCAACGTAGTCTATGCTGTTACTCCTCGCTGTTACTCCCCTTCACTAAGCCCCGGCCCCTTTGTTACTGATGCAGCCTCGCACAACATTTTCCCAGGAAGCCCAACTCCCCATTCAACCACTGGTGAAATCCCCTCACAATGATCTCAAACTCTGTTTCTAATACACAATGAAAGGAAACACCGACTACCCTTTGTTAATGTTGTGGTGGACTGTCATTACAATTGCTTCACAGGAAACTGGTGAATTATGTTTGTAGTGTAGCTAGCCACTGAATGGCTCTGAATTCACTGGTCAGCATGCAGTCAAAGTTAATAACTACTTTTGGAGCTAACTAGTGCTCTCAAATCGTATCCTGACATCGACAGCAGATTGGAGTCGTATTCATAACATTACTAACATACATTTTGAGAAAAAAAGTTATATTAAGTGGCTAGCTAGCTAGCGTTAGCAACGTTTGGTGGTCAAACAATGAGACAGCGCTAGCTAACCAGCTGAGCTAGCAAACAATGTAACAAAAGTATAATTTCAGAATCGAAAAATACTCCTTAAACAGGCTCTGCAACTCAGGAATCAAAGTAGCAAGTACCCCTGTTGACCTATTCAATTACACTGAACAAAAATATAAACGCAACAATTTCAAAGACTTTACTGAGTTACAGTTCATATAAGGAAATCAATAAATGTAAATATATTCATTAGGCCGTTATCTATTTATTTCACATGACAGATATGCATCCGTTGGTCAGAGATACCTTTAAAAAAAAAGTAGGGGCGTGGATCAGAAAAACTGACCAACGGATGCGTGACCACCATTTGCCTCATGCAGCACGTCAAATCTCCTTCGCATAGAGTTGATCAGGCTGTTGATTTTGGCCTGTGGAATGTTGTTCCACTTCTCTTCAATGGCTGTGCGAAGTTGCTGGATATTGGCGAGAACTGGAACATACCGTCGTACACGTTTGGGATGTTCAATGGGTGACAAGTCTAGTGAGTATGCAGGCCATGGAAGAACTGGGACATTTTCAGCTTCCAGGAATTGTGTACAGATCCTTGCGACATTGGGCCGTGCATCATCATGCTGAAACATGAGGTGATGGAGGCGGATGAATGGCACGACAATGGGCCTCAGGATCTCGTCACGGTATCTCTGTGCATTCAAATTGCAATCGATTAAATGCAATTGTGTCCATTGTCCGTCGCTTATGCCTGCCCATACCATAACCCCGCTACCACCATGGCACTCTGTTCACAACGTTGACTTCAGCAAACCGCTTGCCCACACGACGCCATACACACTGTCTGCCATCTGCCCGGTACAGTTGAAACCGGGATTAATCTGTGAAGAGCACACTTCCAGCGTGCCAGTGGCCATCGAAGGTGAGCATTTGCCCACTGAAGTCGGTTACGACGCCGAACTGCAGTCAGGTCAAGACCTAGGTGAGGGCGACGAGCACACAGATGAGCTTCTCTGAGACGGGTTCTGACAGTTTGTGTAGAAATTCTTCAGTTGTGCAAACCCAGAGTTTCATCAGCTGTCGGGTGGTTGGTCACATATTATCCTGCAGGTGAAGAAGCCAGATGTGGAGGTCCTGGGCTGGCATGGTTACACAAGGTCGACGGTTGTGAGGCCGGTTGGACGTACTGACAAATTCTCTAAAACGACGTTGAAGGCGGCTTATGGTAGAGGAAATTAACATTACATTTACTGGCAACAGCTCTGGTAGACATTCACGGAGTCAGCATGCCAATTGCACACTCCCTCAAAACTGGAGACATCTGTGGCATTGTGTTGTGTGACAAAACTGCACATTTTAGAAAGGCCATTTATTTTCCCCAGCACAAGGTGCACCTGTGTAATGATGATGCTGTTTAATCAGCTTCTTGATATGCCACACCTGTGAGGTAGATGGATTATCTTGGCAAAGAAGAAATGCTCACTAACAGGGATGCAAACAAATTTGTGCACCAAATTTGAGAGAAATAAGCTTCTTGTGCACATGGAAATTTCTGGGATCTTTTATTTCAGCTCATGAAACATGGCACCAACACTTGACATATTGCGTTTATATTTTTGTTAAAATGTATTTAGCCATTTAAACATTAAAAAAAAGAAGAAAACTCTGCGATTGGTTGCCCAAAATTCTGGGGCGGGGCTTAGCGAAGGGTCGATTATTTAGAAGGGGAAAGTGTACACTGAGTGTAGAAAACATTAGGAACACCTGCTCTTTCCATGACATAGACTGACCAGGTGAACCCAGGTGAAAGCTATGATCTCTTATTGATGTTACTTGTTAAATTCACTTCAAATCAGTGTAGATGAAGGGGAGGAGACAGGTTAAAGGAGGATTTTTACACCTTGAGACATGGATTGTGTATGTGTGCCATTCAGAGGGTGAATGGGGAAGACAAAAGATTTAAGTGCCTGTGAACGGGGTATGGTAGTAGGTGCCAGTCGCACCGGTTTGAGTGTGTCAAGAACTGCAATGCTGCTGAGTTTTTCATGCTCAACAGTTTCCCGTGTGTATCAAGAATGGTCCACCACCCAAAGAACACTCAGCCAACTTGACACAACTGTGGGAAGCATTGGAGTCAACATTGGCCAGAATCCCTGTGGAACACTTGACACCTTGTAGAGTCCATGCCCCGACGAATTGAGGCTGTTCTGAGGGCAAAAGTGTTCCTAATGTTTTGTACACTCGGTGTATGTGGCAATGTGCAGCTGTTTGAACGGAGGGTGTAAAATGTGTTTAGCGAACAAAGCACATTTTATTTGCCACATGCGCCGAATACAACAGGTGTAGACCAACAATGCAGTTTTAAGAAGAAAAAAAAGTGGTAAGTAAAAAATAATAGATAAGTAAAAACTAAAAATAATTAAAACAGTTTTACCTTCACTATGAAGAGCTCTGCTCCCAGCTGGGCCGTCTGTTCTGTAGACAACTGAAGACAAACACACAAAAGTTAGTAAAGGCTAAACCGTAGGCACATTTCTAATGCCTTATTTGACATGCATGCATGCATGCACACACACACACACACACTCTTACCTTGGCAGCCAGTATAGAGATGATAGCCACAGCCATCCTCTGCATGTTCTGGTCCTCATGGTTGCATAGCCACTGCATCACCAGCTTAGCTGCTTCAAACCTGAAATATAGACCACACACACACACACTGTACAAAGGATATGCATATACACTGTACATACTACATTTCTTGTGAGATATAGGGCTCTATTTTCGTCTGGCGGTAAGAAGGCGCAAGTGTTAAACGCACGTTAGTTTGCAATTTCGTCATGTAAAAACTGACGCACTGGCATTACAGCCCTTATACCAGGTTCGGCAATTTCCCTGTCTAACTTCATCAGCTTGCTTGCGCTGAGGTGGGAGGGGTGAAAATATTTGAGGTGTGTTCTTAAAAACGTGAGCCAGGATATTTAAGACCGACCAAAAGCTGGTCTTAGTGGTAATGCAATTGGTTATGGCATGGATTTTGCCAGTGGAGGCGCACACAGTAGCCTTATGTACATCACCAATGTTGTATTAAAATATCACGAGCAGCAAAACATATATTCCCCTTTTTTATCAATATTGGACTTCTGTGAAACATTTGGACTCATTATATGCGATGCCATTGCATGAAAGGTGTCTGACTGTAGGAAGCCTGTTTAGGAACATGAAGTTATTTAAAAAGACAGCTTAGGGAGCGGTATAAATGTACACAATTGTTACACGGAGGAAAATGGGAGGGTCATGCTTTTTCAATTTCAGTCAGGGGGAGGGTTTAGTATTATTATTTTTGTCCAGGGGAGGGTCATGTAATTTGTAATCAATTAAAAGGTATTGTTTCGTATTTGAGAATGAGTTGCTTATTATATCTCGAAGTGTGCCTGATAATGCCCGTCATTCCTGATTCTCTGCTGGGTGTGCAATATCAAGTGCGCCTAGTGTGGCCTCAATCAAATGATCCATAGCCTATACTATTGGCTATAGGCCTAGGCTATACGAAGAGGATGCTCAGCTAGGCACAGGGCAAAGTTAGATTTTGAAGAAAATGTACTTCCTTCCTGCGCTGCTGGGATGGTGTAGCCTATACTAGTGCCTTCAGAAAGTATTCACACCCCTAGACTTTTTCCACATTTTGTTTTGTTACAGCCTGAATATAAAATTGATTAAATTGAGATTTTGTGTCACTTGCCTACACACAAACACAATACCCCATAATGTCAAAGAATAATTGTTTTTTTAAACAAATTAATTAAAAATGAAAAGCTGAAATATCTTGAGTCAATAAGTATTCAATCCCTTTGTTATGGCAAGCCTAAATAAGTTCAGTAGTAGAAATGCGCTTAACAAGTCACAATAAGTTGCATGGACTGTGCAATAATAGTGTTTAACATGATTTCTGAATGACTACATCTCTGTACCCCACACATACTATTATCTGTAAGGTCCCTCAGTCAAGCATTGAATTTCAAACACAGATTCAACCAAAGACCAGGGAGGTTTCCCAATGCCTCACAAAGGGCACCTATTGGTAGATGGGTAAAAAAAAAAAACAGACATTGAAAATCTCTTTGAGCATGGTAAAGTTATAAATTACACTTTGGATGGTGTATCAATACACCCAGTCACTACAAAAATACAGGCGTCCTTCCTAACTCAGTTGCAGGAGAGGAAGGAAACCGCTCAGGGATTTCACCATGAGACCCATGGTGACTTTAAAACAGTTACAGAGTTTAATGGCTGTGATAGGAGAAAACTGAGGATGGATCAACAATATTGTAGTTACTCCACAATACTAACCGAAATGAGAGTGAAAAGAAGGAAGCCTGTACAGAATAAAAATATTCCAAAACATGCATCCTGTTTGCAATAAGGCACTAAAGTAAAACTGCAAAAAATGTGGCAAAGAAATTAACTTTATGTCCTGAATACCAAGTGATATATTTGGAGCAAATGCAACACATCACTGAGTACCACTCTTCATATTTTCAAGCATGGTGGTGGCTGGACCATGTTATGAGTATGCTTGTCATCGGCAAGAACTAGGGAGTTTTTTTTTAGGATACAAATAAACGGAATAGAGCTAAGCACAAGCAAAATCCTGGAGGAAACCCTGGTTCTGTATTCCAACAGACACTGGGACACAAATTCACCTTTCAGCAAGACAATAACCTACAACACAAGGCCAAATATACACTGGAGTTGCAAGAAAACATTTAAATGTTCCAGAGTGGCCTAGTTACAGTTTGGACTTAAAATGGCAGTCTAGCAATGATCAACAACCAACTTGACAGAGCTTGAAGAATTGTAAAAATAATAATGTACAATCCAGGTGTGCAAAGCTCTAAGAGACTTACCCAGAAAGACTCACAGCTGTAATCGCTGCCAAAGTTGACTCTAACATGTATTGACTCAGGGGTGTGAATACTTATGTAAATTCGATTTCTGAAAACATGTTTTGGCTTTGTCATTATGGGGTATTGTGTTTAGATGGGTTAGAGAGAAAAAAACGATTTAATCCATTTTGAATTCAGGCTGTAACACAACAAAATGTGGAATAAGTCAAGAGGTATGAATGAATACTTTCTGAAGGCACTGTAAAACTAGGCTACAATGCATTACACACTGCAATGGATAGGCTATCCCAATCATGAGCCCTGGCCAAAAAATTCAATATCTGTGTGTGCGGACTAGACCTACTGATGTCCTGTTCAGTTTGAGAGGGAAAGCGCAAAGATGAGGAGGACCGGAGGTAAGCTTGCTACTGCTATAATTGATTTAAGAAAAACAATATATGTTTCGTTGCCCATAATGAAGCTACAGTATTTATCAGTTATTGACCTCACAATAAGCCATATTCGAGTAATGTACATAACTTACATTACTATGAAGCGGCAGCCGCGGAGATGGACAGTGCATGGGTTGCTGAAAGTAGGCTAATTTGAGACAGCCTAATTCATTTAAGTAGTCTTCATTTTGATTTTACTTTAGGCTACTAACAACAAGAGGGCTTTGTGTTGGAGCCTATTTCTTCCTATTCAAGAAATACGAGGTAGGCCTTACCTGTTTGACAGACTAAATTATAGTCTACTATCCATAGACTTTGTCAGCCAATTCGTCACCATGCTAGCCTTAGATATCTGTGTCAGTGAAGGGCTTGGTGTGTTAAACCAAGGGCTCAAATTGGGGGGCATGTGAGGGTATTGTGGCTTATGTTAAAGAAAATGTCTAAAAGCATAGGCCTACCCCTTGTTAGCTTAACAATCAAATGAACCTGATTATATAAAGCGATCTATAATGACGCTTTAGTCCGCAATGCTAGAAACAAGCTGTAAAATGCAAGGGAAAGACGTGACTCCGATGTAAATGGGATATCTCTGGTTTGTCTCTATGACATTAAGAGGCTGCACTATAACCCTTCTTTAGCCGAGGAGACACATTTTTTAACTTTGTTTGGGAAGTCACTATCAATTCACGTTCAACATTTCAACAGGCTATTAAACAACATACTAACTCTAAAATCAGACAGTAGCAAGCCAGGTAGCCTAGGAACGAAATTGAATTATTTAGGCTATATTATTATTTAAAGGCTATAGCCTGACATTTAATAAATAAATAAATAAATAGTGAAGCACTTGTGACACGCTACAGGCTGGCAGGAGCGCTCAGCATTTCAACACAACAGCACTTCAACAACATGACTATACATTTCGCATTTAGGCTGTATAAAATGACATTTATTTTATTTTACTTATAAATCAATAATAATGAAACGAAAAATGCCTTATTAGGCTATACACAATTTCTACAGTGCCTTTGAATTCACTTTTAGAAACACGAGTTTGGCCAGTCCTTAGTTTGAGGATCATGTTGTGCGCTATGCATGCCTAGTTTATTAATTTAGCCTAGCAGATGCTCTTATATTTCCATGCCCTAATCATAGTCAACACCAAAACATTTTTTTACAACAATATCATGGAATAAAATAGAATCAATTAGAAAATGATCGTTTCCCAAATGAAAAAAAAGTTACAAGTGCATATAGGCCTACCTGATGATATGTGGTGTTAAAAAACAAATGGCTTTTTCTCAAATTCAATGATGATCATTTACATTTAAGTCATTTAGCGGACGCTCTTATCCAGAGCGACTTATAGTTAGTGAGTGCATACATTTTCATACTGGCCCCCCGTGGGAAACAAACACACAACCCTGGCGTTGCAAGCGCCATGCTCTACCAACTGAGCTACAGGGGACTATGACTATGATCAGATACTTTAGTTGTAACTGGTTCTGTTGCGCTACATTTTTACAGTTGATAGTCTAAGCCAGGGGTGTCAAACGTACGGCCCGCGGGCCGGATCAGGCCTGCAAACGGGTTTAATCCGGCCCGCGAGATGATTTTGAAAATAAAAAATTAAATTAAAATATTGTTATTAATTTTGTAAAGTATAAAAATGCGCTGCAATTTTTCAATAAAATAAACTGCTGTTCCAATTGCGTCCACTGGATGGCGCAATAGCAATTGTGTTAAGCAAGCAAACTGTTTGTACCGGGGCAGAGCAAGTAGGTCAAGCACGTGCAGCCAATGAGCTACTTTGTTTTGCCCGCAATATTCATTACGGCTTCTACTTTTAACATTATGTGCTTTGGCACCCTCATTGCCCCAATATGTCTCTGTCAAAAAAGAGAAAAGTGGACGCAGAGTGCAGAGTGTTCCAAGAAAAATTGTCATCCTATTTAATCACGGAATTGAATGGGAAAGCTGTATGTTTGGTGTGTTCAGAGCATGTTGCAGTGCTGAAAGAATATAACCTTACGTCGCCACTATGTGAGTCTTCATGCCGACAAATATGACAACTTTCAAGGACAGCGGAGATGAGAGAAGGTGAATGAACTGTTGGCGGGTCTGAAGAAACAGCAGTCTGTGTTTACTCACAGCCGAGACATCAGTGACGCTGCAGTGAAAGCTAGCTACCTCATTGCTAATGAAATCGCAGTGGCTTCAAAACCATTTAGTGAGGGTGAATTTGTACAAACATGCATGATGAAGGCAGCGGAGATTGTGTGCCCTGAAAAGCGGCAGGCTTTTGCAAATATCAGCCTGACAAGAAACACAGTTGCAGACAGGATTTCCGATCTTTCAGTGGATTTGGACAGCCAGTTGAAGCAAAAGTAAAGTCATTTATTGCGTTTTTCGGTTGCAATTGATGAAAGCACAGACATTACAGATGTTGCACAACTGGCCATTTTTTCATCCCGCGGAGTTGATGACACATTGACCGTCACCGAGGAGTTCGTGGAGTTTGTGCCGATGACAGATACAACGACAGCAGCTGATATTTTTACCGCACTCGTCGGCGCGCTGGACAGGGTCGGAGTGGACTGGTCCGCGCTGTCAGCCTGGCTACAAATGGTGCGCCCTCAATGATCGGGGAAAAAAGCAGGCGTTGTGACAAAGTTCAGAGAGAAAGTGCAATCTGCAAATGGAGGACGTGATTTTTTGACTTTTCACTGTATTTTGCACCAGGAGGCTTTGTGTTGCAAGTCATTAAAGATGGATAACGTCATGAAGGTGGTCATCCAAACTGTTAATTTCATCCGATCCAGAAGCCTGAATCACCGTCAGTTTGACAGCCTTCTCAGAGAGAAAGACCACATCTATGGCCTGCCATACCACACTGAGGTAAGATGGTTAAGCCGAGGTGCTGTGCTGAGCCGTTTCTTTGATTTACGAGAAGAAATTGAACAGTTCATGGAAGAAAAGGGCAAACCAGTTTTAGAATTTCATTCCGCAGAATGGATGCCGGACCTTGCATTTATGGTGGATGTTACAGAGCACCTGAATAACTTGAACAAACAGCTGCAAGGGCGCAACAAAGTTGTCACGCAGTATTATGACAGCATACGTTCTTTCAAGTTGAAGCTGTCATTGTGGGAGACGCTTAACTTGCCGGTGGTGATGCAGCTCACTTCCCCTGTCTGAAAAATGTGTGCGCGACCCAACATGTGGCAGACATGAAGCGGTTCAAAGATAAAATAACGGGACTGTTACGGGAGTTTGAGCAACGCTTTCAGATTTATGTTTATATGTTTTTATGTTGATGTGCTATTGTTTTTAATTGATTTTATTTTATTTGTATATTTAACCTATTCTTGACTCTGTGGTTCTTGCACTTGTTTGGGGAACAGGATTTCATTATTTTTATCTACATTTCTGCCTGAGAAATGACACCCTGATATAGTTCTGTGATCTGTGAAACAGTTCTGTTAATCACTGAGGCATTGTGTGTTTGTGTGTTCTTTTTCTTTAGAATTTTCAAATAAACTTGACGTGTTTTATGATTAATAGTGATGTTGTGCTTGTACTATTTTGGACACACTGTCCTCAGGCTCCAGCTTTATGTTGTATGTTGATCGTATTAAAACAAAGAAAACAATCTGAAGTTGTTGTTTTTAAGTTATATATATACACCATGATTTTTCCGGTCCGGCCCACTTGGGAATAGATTTTCCTCCATGTGGCCCCTGAGCTAAAATGAGTTTGCCACCCCTGGTCTAAGCTAAGAACGGTGCTAAAGTTGTCTATCATCTTTTTTAACAATAGCCTGTATACAAATCAAAATGTCTCCGGTGCTGCAACATGTGCTCATTTGTTGTCATCCTCTGTTGTGGTATTAAAAAAGATTCTGCTTGTCTCCAGTCATGTAAAATGACGTAAAATTGTATGAAATACGTTTATAAAAGGCTATTTTTTCTCAGAGAGCAAATAAGATGATAGATTCATGCAGTGCTTTTATTATAATGGAGATCTTTTCACCCCTACCCTTGTCTGCGGTGGTCTGCGAATCCACAACCTTCTAGCTACTTTGCCATGTAATGCTTACAAAACGATGAAAAACGGAATATCTAATATCTGTCCTAGGAGTGAGGGTAAACTCTAGGCATGTTCTCTGCTATGCACTTTGTGTTTTAATTATTATTTTTGGTATAGGGTAGGGTCACTTGTTTAAAAAAAAAAAGTGTTATGGGAGGTTCAGGTAAAAGTATATTTTACTGAAGGGAGGGCCATCTATTTTCATGTCAGAGAGGTCCGATTTTCTCCAGCTATCCCTCATTAACAATAACATACAGTCAGTCACTTATTGTTTTTCGTCAAAATGATGTATCTTCCACTTTCCTCTGCTGGACCGAATTCCGATCGCTGTCAGTGGTGCTGAATCCACTTCTAGGCTATATTTGCCTGTTTGTTGACATTTCAAGTGGCAAAGTCACTACTGGCCATATCAACGGCCAACGGCAATGGTAGGCTATAGCTACATACACTACCGTTCAAAAGATTGGGGTCACTTTGAAATGTCCTTGTTTTCGAAAGAAAAGCACAATTTTTGTCCATTAAAATAACATCAAATTGATCAGAAATACAGTTCTGAAACTCGTCAGTCTATTCTTGTTCTGAGAAATGAAGGCTATTCCATGCGAGAAATTGCCAAGAAACTGAAGATCTCGTACAACGCTGTGTACTACTCCCTGCACAGAACAGCGCAAACTGGCTGTAACCAGAATAAAAAGAGGAGTGGGAGGCCCCGGTGCACAACTGAGCAAGAGGACAAATACATTAGTGTCTAGTTTGAGAAACAGGCGCCTCACAGGTCCTCAACTGGCAGCTTCATTAAATAGTACCCACAAAACACCAGTCTCAACGTCAACAGTGAAGAGGCGACTCCGGGATGCTGACCTAGGCATCTACAGTAATTCAACGTAACTAAAAGTGTATGTGTACCTGTTGAAGGGGACCTCCTGCAGTATCCGGTCACTGCACAGAGAGAGCAGGCAATTCTTCTGCAACTGGAGAGAGAGGATCCAAGATGGCGGTCAGAGACCAAACAGAACAAAACACACACTCTGGCCTGGTCCTCAAATAGCCCCTAGCCCATCTGATTGCAGATGGGAAGAAAAAGGATACAGTGCCTTCGGAAAGTATTCAGACCCCTTGACTTTTTTCAGATTTTGTTACGTTACAGCTTTATTCTAAAATGGATTAAATAAATACAAATCCTCAGCAATCTACACACAATACCCCATAATGACAAAGCGAAAACAGGTTTTAATACATTTTACCAAATCTATTAAAAATAGAAAAACCTTATTAAAATAAGTATTCAGACTTTTTGCTATGAGACTCGAAATTGAGCTCAGGTGCATCCTGTTTCCATTGCTCATCCTTGAGATGTTTCTACAACTTGATTGGAGTCCACCTGTGGTAAATTCAATTGATTGGACATGATTTGGAAAGGCACACAACTGTCTATAAAAGGTCCCACAGTTGACAGTGCATGTCAGAGCAAACACCAAGCCATGAGGTCGAAGGAATTGTCTGTCGGATTGAGACAGGATTGTGTCGAAGGCACAGATCTGGGGAAGGGTACCAAAAACATTCTGCAGCATTGAAGATCCCCAAGAACACAGTCCCCGCCATCATTCTTAAATGGAAGAAGTTTGGAACCACCAAGACTCTTCCTAGAGCTGGCCGCCCGGCCAAACTGAGCAATCGGGGGAGAAGGGCCTTGGTCATGGAGGTGACCAAGAACCTGAAAGAGCTCTAGAGTTCCTCTGTGGAGATGGGAGAACCTTCCAGAAGGACAACCATCTCTTCAGCACTCCACCAATCAGGCCTTTTTGGTAGAGTGGCCAGACAGAATCCACACCTCAGTAAAAGGCACATGACAGCCCGCTTGGAGTTTGCCAAAAGGTACATAAAGACTCTCAGATCATGAGAAACAAGATTATCTGGTCTGATGAAACCAAGATTGAACTCTTTGGCCTGAATGCCAAGCGTCACATCTGGAGGAAACCTGGCACCATCCCTACGGTGAAGCATGGTGGTGGCAGCATAATGCTGTGGGGATGTTTTTCAGCGGCAGGGACTGGGAGACTAGTCAGGATCGAGGCAAAGATGAACGGAGCAAAGTACAGAGAGATCCTTGATGAAAACCTGCTCCAGACACCTCAGACTGGGGTGAAGGTTCACCTTCCAACAGGACAACGACCATAAGCACACAGCCAAGACAACGCAGGAGTGGCTTCGGGACAGGTCTCTGAATGTCCTTGAGTGGCCCAGGCAGAGCCTGGATTTGAACCCGATCAAATATCTCTGGAGAGACCTGAAAATAGCTGTGCAGCAACGCTCCCCATCCAACCTGACAGAGCTTGAGAGGGTCTGCAGAGAAGAATGGGAGAAATTCCCCAAATACAGGTGTGCCAAGCTTGTAGCATCATACCCAAGAAGACTCGAGGCTGTAATCGCTGCCAAAGGTGCTTCAACAAAGTACTGAGTAAAGGGTTTGAATACTTATGTAAATGTGATATTTCAGTTGTTTTTAAATGATAAATTATTAAAAATGTCTAAAAACCTGTTTTTGCTTTGTCATTATGGGGTATTGTGTGTAGTAGATTGATGAGGGGAAAAAAACAATTTAATCAATTTTAGAATAAGGCTTTAATGTAACAAAATGTGGAAAAAGTCAAGGGGTCTGAATACTTTCCGAAGGCACTGTATGTGTAAACAATATGACGGAGAAGGTGAGTGCGTGTGTGTGTGTGTGTACCTGTTGGTGGTTAGGGAAGGTCCTCATGGCCTCCAGCAGTAGTTGAGTGACTGTACCCAGCAGTCTAACAGGTATGCCCGCTGCCAGGTCCTGCTTGGTCAGGTTAAACACACATGCACTGGCTGCCAACTGGACGTTCAGGGTGGCAGGGTGGTTCTTCATCCCCAATAGTACCAACTAATGAGAAAGATAGAGGCAGAGAGAAATAGGGAGAAGAGAATAAATTACTTTATAAAAAGTTGTACCACTGACTAAGAGCCAGGCTGTAGTAAGATCTAGATTGAGGTGAAGGGTGGAGGAGACAGAATGACATAATGTGTGTGTGTGTGTGTACCTTGAGTATGTCAGGGCGTGGTTTCTCCATGACGTGTGTGAGACTGAAGAGATGAAACAGAGCCTCTCTGACAAAGCCCTCCCTCTCACTGTAGCGACGCAGCGCCTCACAGATCTGAGTCTCATTGGCCTCTCCTGTCACCTGCCACAGAAGACATACACACAACACGTAGTGTGCTGCTTCCTCTACACAAAGAAAACATAGCAAGAGAGACAAAGAGAGAGAGACAGCAAGACCCACCTTGAGGCTGCCCTTTCCATTGAGGAAGTTAGAGAAGCCAGCGTCTGTAGCCAGTAGACCAACAAAGGTCATCCCTGGACGCTCCTCTACAAACGCCTTGACCGCCGCATCTGTCACCTGGCATAACACACACACCAGGTAAACAATCTACACCAGGGGTCCCCAATTACATTCACCCGCGGGCCAAATTTTCCTTGAGCGGATGTTTGGGGGGCCAGAACATAGTTATAAATAATTTGTAAACTGCAAATTGACCGCAAGAGTCCCCAAAAGATTTAACATTTGATTATTAGATGCCTCTGTATTTATGAGTGGGGATACCTGGGAACAGATTTCATAAATGAAAATCACTTAGAGCTGATTCTTTTGTGATTTTACAGTCTTTATGTCCAACAGCAAAAACCACAAAATAATTTTTTTTATAGAATATATATATACAGTGGGGCAAAAAAGTATTTAGTCAGCCACCAATTGTGCAAGTTCTCCCACTTAAAAGGATGAGAGAGGCCTGTAATTTTCATCATAGGTACATGTCAACTATGACAGACAAAATGAGAAAAAAATTTCCAGAAAATCACATTGTAGGATTTTTTATGAATTTATTTGCAAATTATGGTGGAAAATAAGTATTTGGTCAATAAACAAAAGTTTCTCAATACTTTGTTATATACCCCTTGTTGGCAATGACACAGGTCAAACGTTTTCTGTAAGTCTTCACAAGGTTTTCACACACTGTTGCTGGTATTTTGGCCCATTCTTCCATGCAGATCTCCTCTAGAGCAGTGATGTTTTGGGGCTGTCGGCGGAGCAACACGGACTTTCAACTCCCTCCAAAGATTTTCTATGGGGGAGATCTGAGATGTGGAGACTGCTAGGCCATCCAGGACCTTTAAATGCTTCTTACGAAGCCACTCCTTCGTTGCCCGGGGTGTGTGTTTGGGATCATTGTAAAAGACCCAGCCACGTTTAATCTTCAATGCCCTTGCTGATGGAAGGAGGTTTTCACTCAAAATCTCGACGATACATGGCCCCATTCATTCTTTCCTTTACACGGATCAGTCGTCCTGGTCCTTTGGCAGAAAAACAGCCCCCAAAGCATGAAGTTTCCACCCCATGCTTCACAGTAGGTATGGTGTTCTTTGGATGCAACTCAGCATTCTTTTTGTCCTCCAAACACGATGAGTTGAGTTTTATCAAAAAGTTATATTTTGGTTTCATCTGACCATATGACATTCTCCCAATCCTCTTCTGGATCATCCAAATGCACTCTAGCAAATTTCAGACGGGCCTGGACATGTACTGGCTTAAGCAGGGGGACACGTCTGGCAATGCAGGATTTGAGTCCCTGGCGGAGTAGTGTGTTACTGATGTAGGCTTGTTACTTTGGTCCCAGCTCTCTGTTCCAGGTCTCTCCCCCTGTGGTTCTGGGATTTTTGCTCACCATTCTTGTGATCATTTGGACCCACGGGTGAGATCTTGCGTGGAGCCCCAGATCGAAGGAGATTATCAGTGGTCTTGGATGTCTTCCATTTCCTAATAATTGCTCCCACAGTTGATTTCTTCAAACCAAGCTGCTTACCTATTGCAGATGCAGTCTTCCTAGCCTGGTGCAGGTCTACAATTTTGTTTCTGGTGTCCTTTGACAGCTCTTTGGTCTTGACCATAGTGGAGTTTGGAGTGTGACTGTTTGAGGTTGTGGACAGGTGTCTTTTATACTGATAACAAGTTCAAACAGGTGCCATTAATACAGGTAACGAGTGGAGGACAGAGGAGCCTCTTAAAGAAGAGTAGTTACAGGTCTGTGAGAGCCAGAAATCTTGCTTGTTTGTAGGTGACCAAATACTTATTTTCCACCATAATTTGCAATTAAATTCATTAAAAACCTACAATGTGATTTTCTGGATTTTTTTTTCAATTTGTCTGTCATAGTTGACGGGTACCTATGATGAAAATGACAGGCCTCTCTCATCTTTTTAAGTGGGAGAACTTGCACAATTGGTGGCTGACTAAATACTTTTTTTCCCCACTGTGTATATATTATTATATATATATATATATATATATATATATATATATATATATATATATATATATATATATATATATATATATATATATATATATATATATATATATATATATATATATATATATATGTGTAGTATATTACATGTTTTTGATCGGGCCGCCTATTGGTGAACCCTGCCCTACACACACAGCCAGGTCTGCAATACACCCACTCACAACTCTAGTCAACTAAACTCATACTCTGTCTCCAGTACCTGTTTGCGTCCAGACACATCCAGCGAGACCAGAGCAGGCAGGATCCCAGGCTCACCCAGCAGCTGATGAGCCACATCTGATGTGAACTGTTTATCATCACTGATGTCCAGGTGCTGCATGGGTAGGTTCACACACAAAAGTATCAGAAGTAAACCCATTAGAGCACCGCAAGTAAAGTTCAGGGATAGCTAACAATCACAGTGACGGATCGCTAATAATGTTTCAGAAACTTGGCTCAGCAATGTACACTACATGACCAAAAGTATGTGGACACCTGCTTGTCGAACATCTCATTCCAAAATCATGGGCATTAATATGGAGTTGGTACCCCCTTTGCTGCTATAACAGCCTCCACTCTTCTGGGAGGGCTTTCCACTAGATGTTGGACATTGCTGCGGGGACTTGGTTCCATTCAGCCACAAGAGCATTAGTGAGGTCGGGCACTGATGTTGGGCGATTTGGCCTGGCTCGCAGTCAGCGTTCCAATTCATCCCAAAGGTGTTCGATGGGGTTGAGGTCAGGGCTTCCACACCGATCTTGACAAACCCTTTCTGTATGGACCTCGCTTTGTGCACGGGCGTATTGTCATGCTGAAACAGGAAAGGGCCTTCCCCAAACTGTTGCCACAAAGTTGGAAGCACAGAATCATCTAAAATGTCATTGTATCTTGTAGCGTTAAGATTACCCTTCACTGGAACTAAGGGATCTAGCCCGAACCATGAAAAACAGCCCCAGAACATTATTCCTCCTCCACCAAACTTTACAGTTGGCACTATGCATTGGGGCAGGTAGCGTTCTTGTGCTGACGTTGCTTCTAGAGGCAGTTTGGAACTTGGTAGTGAGTGTTGCAACAGAGGACAGATGATTCCTACGCGCTACGCGCTTCTGCACTCTGCGGTCCCGTTCTATGAGCTTATGTGGCTTACCACTTCACGGCTGAGCCGTTGTTGCGCCTAAACGTTTCCACTTCACAAAAACAGCACTTACAGTTGACCGGGACAACTCTAGCAAGGCAGAACTTTGACGAACTGACTTGTTGGAAAGGTGGCATCCTATGACGGTTCCCCGTTGAAAGTCACTGAGCTCTTCAGTAAGGCCATTCTACTGCCAATGTTTGTCTAAGGAGATTGCATGGTCGTGTGCTCAATTTTATACACCTGTCAGCAACGGGTGTGGCTGAAATTACCGAATCCACTAATTTAAACGGGTGTCCACATATTTTTGTATATATAGTGTATATGCTCTTTATAGTGGAGCAAATCAAGGCAGAACTTCATCATTAGAGCTGTCCCCATCCACCTGCAGTGCCTCCAGTTGTCCAATGACAGCCAGTAGCTGTGCAGTGCTCATCTCCAGCCTCTTCAGCTGGTGTAGTGTTAGTGACCTCAGCCTCTCTCTGAGACCCAGTAGAGGGTTGAGGTTGGTCACTGAGGTGTTGGACAGGTCCAGGCTCTCCAGGCGGGACAGGGAACACACGTCAGCCAGCCCAGAGTCGTAGAAATCCACATTGGCCAGGGAGAGGGAGCGGAGCCCCTGGAGAGAGCTGAAACAGTGACATGATGGTTCCTCCAGAGAGGACATGGTCAGACCTGTAAGGACCAACCGCTGCAAGCTCTCCTGGGGGGGAGAGGGAGAAGGGGGAGAGTGAGAGAAGGAGAGTGTTTGTGGGTGTCTGTACCTGCTGGAGGCTCTCTTATTAGTGTGTTTACCCGGCAGTGTTTGTTGGAGGCAAGGCCATGTAGTATGTCAGAGACGGTGAGGTCAGCGTTGACCCTGGCAGCGTCCAGCTCCAGCAGGCGGTGAGGACAGAGAGCTCTCTGGAACGCCTCGGCAGAGATACGGGCCGTACGGATACATGCACGACGCAGCCGGAGGTACTCACTGCTACGAAACACTCCTACTGTACTGTCATTCAACAGACCTGGAAACATACACACACACTTTTTTGTTAGAGCTGAGACAAAATCATTTAAGGAATGGAATTTGCCCATTACTGCTCTAGACACTGAATTAAATGCCTGTTTTGTGTTTTCTACTAATTATCAAAGTAAGGATCTGAGCTTGGATCTGTGACCGTTGACTACTTCATCCTCCTTGCTCACCTTCAGTGGCCATCTTAGCCAGCAGCTGGTCAGCTAGCTCCTGGGGAAACAGCAGAGAGTCTCTGAGACAGAGAGATCCATCAGCATGCTTCACACAGAACCTCTCCAGGTTCCTACTGACATAGGACAGACACAGGTCCGTCAGAGATGCAGGGGACGCCTCATCCTGGAACAAGTGCGCACACACAGCAAGAGATCACCATTAGACAATTATGTTCCCGCCACTTCCAGGCAGCATTCCCAAATCGCATACCAAGCGTTTAAATACCGTAGTTATAATGGCTAAGTTAAAATGGTCGCCAATGAGACCTGATATCCAGATACACCCAGGAGGTAGAGAATGTCTGGTGATGGTAAATTGTCAACAAAAAATAATAATAACGAGCACCTCCAGCTAAGAAAGGTTTAACTAGCCATCGTCGTGGATTACATTTCAGCAGATAACGTTACATAGTTACCTCGCTTGCTAGTTACCGATTTGCTCTCGAAAACACAAGGCATTATAATCAAGGCATTCTGCCTTATCCCAAAGTAGCTAGTTAGTGTCTATGAATAGGCTAGCTACCTGTATGCATTTTTCGAACAATGCACGATTGAATGTTAGAAAATGATAGCGATAAAAAACTCACCATGTTAAAAAAATTGCAGGCCATATCATGCACACAGTGATAGTTGAAACAGACGGGAAGGCTTGACACCTGACCAAAAATAAATATAGCTATAGGCTCGGTTTGTCTTGTTAACTTGCTACCTAGATAGCCTAATCTAGCTGAAAATAGTTGTTGCGAGGAGCTAACAACTAGCTAGCTGCTAGGTAACTTGTTGTTACGAAGATAGAAAATAGATGTTCCTGCAACGATGGATAGTTGTGAACATTTTCCGATTTCATTTTCAGACCATGTCCGTTAGTCAACAAGGCTGACACTTCTCTCTTAATCAACATACAGCCAGTTTGAACGTAAACATTCACCGGAGAAAACGATAGATCTAGCTATTTTTGTTAACAGACAGTAAACAAAGGTCATGACACAGGAAGTACATCACCGGCTAGGAACCTATTATTTACATTCTATGCTAGGAACAGCGCGCTTTCGAGAGGATAAATGTTGTCTAGTCCGTTTCAAAGGTTGTTGCATTATGGGGATACAAATTGTCCGACTGCGCCTACATGTTGATGTGATCAAAGGTCATGCGGTTTTTGATAAAGTCGCCTTCAAATCGCTGGTCATGACTAGAAGGGATCCAGCTTTTATGAGATAACCACAAAAGTATATTTGTTTTTATTTTTTTCTAACCCCTTCCCAAACCTTAACCTAATCTGTTGTGTTAATTCTCCAAACCTGCTACGAAAAGTCAAATCTGATGTTAATTTGACAAAAGGTAATGAATGACCTTCTGGCCATGACTGCAGTTGCTTCTCACCAACTGCAGCATGCAGTGTCACCTAGCTTCAGTGCTGCCAACTTTTGAATTAAGCTTGGATTGAGATTTGCTATTTAAATTTAATTGCCCCCTGGCACAACCCCAGTGGCGACCCGTCATGCAGGGTCATGTCACATATCAGTTCGCAAACAATGTAAAATATATATATATATATATATATATATATATATACTACCATTCAAAAGTTTGGGGTCACTTAGAAATGTCCTTGTTTTCGAAAGAAAAGCTATTTTTATGTCCATTAAAATAACTTCAAATTGATCAGAAATACAGTGTAGACATTATTAATGTTGTAAATGGCTATTGTAGCTGGAAACAGCTGATTTTTAATGGAATATCTACATAGGCATACAGAGGCCCATTATCAGCAACCATCAGTCCTGTGTTCCAATGGCACGTTGTGTTTGCTAATCCAAGTGTATTATTTTAAAAGGCTAATTGATCCTTAGAAAACCCTTTTGCAATTATGTTAGCACAGCTGAAAACTGTTGTGCTGATTAAAGAAGCAACAAAACTGGCCTTCTTGAGACTAGTTGAGTATCTGGAGCATCAGCAATTGTGGGTTTGATTACAGGCTCAAAATGGCCAGAAACAAATAACTTTCTTCTGAAACTCATCAGTCTATTCTTGTTCTGAGAAATGAATGCTATTCCATGTGAGAAATTGCCAAGAAACTGAAGATCTCGTACAACGCTGTGTACTACTCCCTTCACAGAATAGCGCAAACTGGCTCTAACCAGAATAGAAAGAGGAGTGGGAGGCCCTGGTGCACAACTGAGCACCAGGGCCTCCCACTGTTTTGTTTGCCCCACCAAGATTTACATGCTAAAATCGCCACTGCACAACCCCTAGATGGGCAGTCTGATGGTCTCCCCCCAAGGAAATGTGTATTGTTTTAAAGCTAATTTTCTGTCATTCCATGTATTTTGACATGGCTTAGGCCTATGTCCAGGGTGGAACATTTTAATAATATAAAGGTGTATTCAGGATGCTTTGAGCATTAAATGAATACTCAACATTTGACATCTTTGTTACTTTGAGATTTTTGGGTGATGAAATGTAAAGTATTATTTTTTAAACATATTATTGAGGTGGTTTGACACTTTATTCAGACAGTAATGAAATGAGATGGGGAGACATGCAAATGGGAGAAACAGTGGGAAGGTTGGAAGTAGGGATTGATTCCTGTTTTCAAGTGGAAAGTTTTATGCGACACATGCCGGGGAGTTTAACCACTTCACCAAGGCTCTGATCAATAAATACTAATATTAATGGTTAATGGCAGTGGGTAACCAAATCATAGATTGCAGTCTCCTTGTCCATAGATTGTTTTCAAGGTAAGGACACAAACATTTTGTAATTTGGGTAAACCCTGCTTGCGCTCCAGGAGGGTTGGCCACCCCTGATCTATGTTTCCCAAGTGCTGAGTGTTTGAAAATCTTCTTGTTCTAACAATTCATTTCTCTAAATCACCTGACCTTCAAGAAAAATCGAATGAATATTCAGGTGGTTTATGCCAACTAGTTGAAGATCCTTGCCATCATCTTACTCTACATAGACAAAATATGATGCGTTTATGAGTTGTGAGTCCTCCTACCATCTCTGCCTAGCATGTGCACAAATACTAAAATGTCCAAAAATTATATGAGGCCTGGAGCATTCAATATCCAATGCTTATTTGTATGACTTTTTCAAAACTGTCCATGAATTGCTGCAAAAATACATAGCCTCATACAGTTGAAGTCGGAAGTTTACATACACTTAGGTTGGAGTCATTAAAACGTTTTTCAACCACATGTTAACAAACTATAGTTTTGGCAAGTCGGTTAGGACATCTACTTTGCATGACACAAGTAATATTTCCAACAATTGTTTACAGACAAATTATTTCACCTATAATTCACTGTATCACAATTCTAGTGGGTCAGAAGTTTACAAACACTAAGTTGACTGTTCCTTTAAACAGCTTGGAAAATTCCAGAAAATTATGTCATGACTTTAGAAGCTTCTGATAGGTTAATTGACATCATTTGAGTCAATTGGAGGTGTACCTGTGGATGTATTTCAAGGCCTACCTTCAAACTCAGTGCCTCTTTGCTTGACATCATGGGAAAATCAAAACAAATCAGCCAAGACTTCAGAAAAAGAATTGTAGATCTCCACAAGTCTGGTTCATTTCCAAATGCCTGAAGGTACCACGTTCATCTGTACAAACAATAGTACAAAAGTATAAACACCATGGGACCACTCAGCCGTCATACCGCTCAGGAAGGAGATGCGTTCTGTCTCCTAGAGATGAACGTACTTTGGTGCGAAAAGTGCAAATCAATCCCAGAACAACAGCAAAGGACCTTGTGAAGATGATGGAGGAAACGGGTACAAAAGTATCTATATCCACAGTAAAACAAGTCCTATATTGACATAACCTGAAAGGCCGCTCAGCAAGGAAGAAGCCACTGCTCCAAAACCGCCATAAAAAAGCCAGACTACGGTTTGCAACTGCACATGGGGACAAAGATCGTACTTTTTGGAGAAATGTCCTCCGGTCTGATTAACAAAAATAGAACTGTTTGGCCATAATGACCATCGCTATGTTTGGAGGAAAAAGAACGAGGCTTGCAAGCCGAAGAACACCATTCCAACCGTGAAGCACGGGGGGTGGCAGCATCATGCTGTGGCGGTGCTTTCCTGCAGGAGGGACTGGTGCACTTCACAAAATAGATGGCATCATGAGGAAGAAGAATTATGTGGATATATTGAAGCAACATCTCAAGACGTCAGTCAGGAAGTTAAAGCTTGGTCGCAAATGGGTCTTCCAAATGGACAATGACCCCAAGCATTACATTTAAGTCATTTAGCAGACGCTCTTATTCAGAGCGACATGCAAAATGGCTTAAGGACAACAAAGTCAAGGTATTGGAGTGGCCATCACAAAGCCCTGACCTCAATCCTATAGAAAATGTGTGGGCAGAACTGAAAAACGTGTGCGAGCAAGGAGGCCTACAAACCTGACTCAGTTACACCAGCTCTGTCAGGAGGAATGGGCCAAGATTCACCCAACTTATTGTGGGAAGCTTGTGGAAGGCTACCCGAAACGTTTGACCCAAGTTAAACAATTTAAAGGCAATGCTACCAAATACTAATTGAGTGGATGTAAACTTCTGACCCACTGGGAATGTGATGAAATAAATAAAAAGCTGAAATAAATAATTATCTCGACTATTATTCGGACATTTCACATTATTAAAATAAAGTGGTTATTTTTTTTATTTTTTTGGGGGGGGGGGTGGATCAGCTTAATATTGCAGATAGATTGAATCTTCTATCAATGTAATTGTCTGCATCACTTCCAATCCCCCATGTTTTTTTTATATATTGTGATGTCACGAGAGGCTACACAGCTTTCAGCGGGATTGCTCAAGTAGTGCAAGGAGACCAGGTTCAACCAAAACAAGGATTTTATTAAAGGTCTTGGGAAACTAACGAAAGTATAACACAATTCTGTTCTCTGGTGGCTCTTTAAGGGTTAACAGTTCAGGGATGTCTCTTCCACATCCAAAATCATAACTCTCCCTCGCTCAAATAACTCTCCCTAGTCTTACTGTATTCCACGTTGCAGCTAGTGGCCAACCCAGCAAAACGTCCTTCCAAATGTCCCACACGTATTTCCACAGGTGCATATATCCAAAGGTGAGTATTTCCCAAAGGTAAGTATCTCCAAATCCTTATATTCCTCTGGAAGTGGACGTGCAGCACTCTTGTCCTCCAAGAGAGCCCAGCTCGGAGACTGTGTCTCTTCCTTCCCAAACCTTCAGCTCATCAGCTCCTCATTTGTTTCAGCTGCGTGGGAAGATTGGCCATAGAGGGGTGGAGTTCCCGACCATACCAGCAGATGGAGCCATAGCTGTCTGGGTTTGCAGCCACCTCAGGGGGATGTAACGTCCCTCCAGGACACAGCCTCTCGTGACATCACACATCCCCTCCTCGGGACCGACGTCCTCGTCGGGGTAAAGGCAGCGAAGAAGGCATCACGCCGGGAGAGGGGCGTCCGCATTGCCGTGGTGCTTGCCAGCCTGCTCTCTCTTCCACTCCTCCAACTCTAGGACCAGGGACTCAGCCTCCTGTTGTCTCTCCTTGAGTTTCTTACTGAACGGCATCAGCCTTGGTTTTAGCAGAGTTTAGCTTCTGTTGAGCAGCTTTCAGTTCCTTCTCTCTCTCTGCCTCGCATTCTTCATCTTGTTCTCCAACACCTTGTACTTCTCCTCTGCCTTCTTCTGGACCTCCTTACTACTGCGCAGGGTCTCCTCACACTCCTCGATGGTCCTGCGCAGCCTCTCCAGCTCCTCCTGTTGCTTAGGAAGGAGCTCTGTTGGAGTTTAGCCTGGAGGATATCTAACTCTTCTGTCTTCATGTCTAACTGTTGCTTTAACAAACGATACCTCTCAGCGGTCCCCTTCAGACCAGACAGTTCTTTGTCCAGATTCTGTAGCTCCGTCTCTGTGTCGGTCTGGGCACCTGCCATCCCTATCAAAGCCCGGGCGGGAGTGAGTAACTCGGAGGATTGCACGGAGCCTTCCCAGGATGAGTCTTGCCTCTCCGTTTCCCGAGGTACTCAAGGTTATCCTCTCCTGAGACTCTCTCCAGAGTGGGTAAAGGCTGGGCAGTCTCGTCCAATTAGGACAGGGACGGGGAGGGAATCAACCACCCCGCCGTCGTGTGTATGGTTCCCGTGTGCTGGTCATTGTAAGTTCAGTAATGGGGTATTCTCTGGTGTCCCCATGGACACAGGAAACTGGGAGGACTTTCCCCGGGGTCAGACACGTTGGGCCCACCAAATCCCACGCACCAGGGTGGCCCGGCTACCAGAATCCAGTAAGGCCTCCACATCATGGTGATTCACAGTTACCGGGCAGGTGGGGGGGTCGATCTGGGCCGCCATCTACGACTCCCAAGAGCGAGGCAAAACGGTGTGTGGGTGCTGAGCTGGAGGACTCCGTGTGGGCATAGGGTTCATCGGCTGGTTTCCCACACTGCCAGGAGATATGTCCCATCTCCCCACACACCGGTAACACTGTCGAAGTTTCCCCCTCCTGGTGTACTCTTCTTGGACCCGCTGGTTTCTGGCTCCCCCTGGAGCCGGGATAAGTCCCTGACGTGGCTGGGTTCGAGACCTTGGGGTCCCTTTGGACGGGTTCTTCCCATTTGTGGTGGGGCCGCCCTCCTGGGGTCTTTTCGGGAAGCATTCAGCATCTCCGCTGTGGCCTGGTACTTTTCCACAGCTTCACGGTCAGATCAGCCGTGGTCAAGGCCTGTTGACTGATGAACCGTTTTGCCTCATAAGGCAGGGCGCGTGAGGTAACGATCCACCACAACGGCCTCCACCACCGCCGCTGCTGTATTCCTCTGCGGATCCAGCCATTTCCTTGCGATTCGGACAAGTTCATGCATCTGCGCCGAGGAGGTTGGTCTGGTTGGAAGGTCCAGCCGTGAGCGCTGGGCCATACCAAACTTTGTGAGTCCATATCTGCTGAGGGATCTCAGACTTCAGGGCATCATAGTCAGTAACCTGGTCAGGGCCCAGGTCCCGGACAGCATTCAGCGATTCCCGGTTAGAAAGGGGGCTAACAGACCAACCCACTGTTGCTTGGGCCAGGCTTCCCTAGTGGCCGTGGCCTCAAATGCATGCAGGTATGCCTCAATGTCATCGGTAGCTCCCATCTTAGATATAAAGTCACTTGCCTTTATTGGGCGGGTATTTTGGACCACCCTCTGTCTCTGCAACTGCAATTCCTCTGCCTTCAGAAGGTTGGCTTTCTTTTGCTCCTCCAAGAGAGCCACGTTTGCCTTGCATCTGGGCTTGCTGGCCAGCAACAAGGGCTTTCAATATGTCCTCCCATTTCAGTGGCGGGAGCCTACGGCCAACTTGGAAAACTGGGTGATCAAACCTTCGGTATCCTCCTCGACATGCACTATTAACGCTAGGCGTGCCCGATTCTCCACCATCTGTGATGTCACGAGAGGCTACACAGCTTTCAGCGGGATTGCTCAAGTAGTGCAAGGAGACCAGGTTCAAACCAAAACAAGAATTTTTATTAAAGGTCTTGGGAAACTAACGAAAGTATAACACAATTCTGTTCTCTGGTGGCTCTTTTAGGGTTAACAGTTCAGGGATGTCTCTTCCACATCCAAAATCATAACTCTCCCTCGCTCAAATAACTCTCCCTAGTCTTACTGTATTCCACGTTGCAGCTAGTGGCCAACCCCAGCAAAACGTCCTTCCAAATGTCCCACACGTATTTCCACAGGTGCATATATCCAAAGGTGAGTATTTCCCAAAGGTAAGTATCTCCAAATCCTTATATTCCTCATGGAAGTGGACGTGCAGCACTCTTGTCCTCCAGAGAGCCCAGCTCGGAGACTGTGTCTCTTCCCTTCCCAAACCTTCAGCTCATCAGCTCCTCATTTGTTTCAGCTGCGTGGGAAGATTGGCCATAGAGGTATATATATATATATATAATCACCTTTATTACTTTTCAACCCCGCCATCCTTTCCCTACTTGGGGAGTTAATTAGTGAACAACAATGCCCAGGCCTCTACTTCCGGTCTATACTTACTATCTACACCTTATGGACACAGTTAATTTTACAATAATTCTATTATATATTATTATTTTTTATTTTTTTGCTCCTGAACTTCTTCTACTCTCAACCTCTCCGATCATTTTCATGATGTCCATCCGGTTTGCTTCTATATGCCATATCTTTCTAACTGTGCTCTTTCCCAAAAGCTCCCAACATACAACCTATATACTTATTATGGACACAGTATGCTTACATTATTAGCTATCTTTGTTATTATTAGTCCCATCCTCCAACTCTATTCAATACCTCCCATCTATCTCTTAACACCATCCATATAGGATTTCTATTTGCCATATATATTTCAACCGTACTGTGATGTTTTACAAAAGTTCTGAACCTTTCTATTCTCATTGCTTCTACAGATTGTGAATTAAAAATAAACATTTTTGCTAAAAGTATTATTATATTATTGATTGATTGACTATGACTTTTCAGATCACCCAGTAATGCTATCTGCAAGGTTAACTCCAGGTAAATATTGCAATCCTTTAGCCATTCCTGGACCTGTGTCCAAAAACAAGCTACAAATGGACAGAACCAAAACAAATGATCTAATGATTCTGCCTCTTCACAGCAAAATCTGCAGAGCTGGGAAGATTGTATCCCCCATATAAATAACATTCTATTGGTAGCAAGAATTTTATATAATAATTTAAATTGAAAGATTCTAATTTTTGAATCCGGTGTCGTTTTGTGTGTCAGTTCATAAACACTATGCCATGGGATCGGTACGTCAAAAATCTCTTCCCAACTATTTTGCAATCTATATGGGACGGCTGTCAATCCTTTGGTCCTTAAGTGAAACTGATCAGTAGTGATCTTAACTGACCTAAGACAGGGAATTTTTACTAGGATTAAATGTCAGGAATTGTGAAACTGAGTTTAAATGTATTTGGCTAAGGTGTATGTAAACTTCCGACTTCAACTGTATGAAATGAGTATAACAGTATTTAAACATTATTAAAGTGACCAGTGATTCCATGTCTATGTACACAGAGCAGCAGCCTCTAAGGTGCAGGGTTGAGTAAATGGGTGGTAGCCGGCTAGTGATGGCTATTTAACAGTCTGATGGCCTTGAGATAGAAGCTCTTTTTCAGTCTCTCGGTCCCAACTTTGATGCACCTGTACTGACCTTGCCTTCTGGATGATAGTGGTGTAAACAGGCCGTGGCTCGGGTGGTTGATGTCCTTATTGATCTTTTTGGCTTTCCTGTGATTTCGGGTGCTGTAGGTGTCCTGGAGGGCAGGCAGTGTGCCCCGGTGATGCGTTGGTAAGACGGCACCACCCTCTGGAGAGCCCTGCAGTTGTGGGCGGTGCAGTTGCCATACCAAGTGGTGATACAGCCCTACATGATTCTCTCAATTGTGCATCTGTAAAAGTTAGAGGGTCTTAGGGGCCAAGCCTAATTTCTTCAGCCTCCTGAGGTTGAAGAGGCGCTGTTGTGCCTTCTTCACCACACTGTCTGTGTGGGTGGACCATTTCAGATTGTCAAATCAAATCAAATCAAATTGTATTGGTCACATGCGCCGAATACAACAGGTGCAGACATTACAGTGAAATGCTTACTTACAGCCCTTAACCAACAGTGCATTTATTTTAAACAAAAAAAGTAAAAATAAAACAACAACAAAAAAAGTGTTGAGAAAAAAAGAGCAGAAGTAAAATAAAATAACAGTAGGGAGGCAATATATACAGGGGGGTACCGGTGCAGAGTCAATGTGCGGGGGCACCGGCTAGTTGAGGTAGTTGAGGTAATATGTACATGTGGGTAGAGTTAAAGTGACTATGCATAAATAATTAACAGAGTAACAGCAGCGTAAAAAGGATGGGGTGGGGGGGCAGTGCAAATAGTCCGGGTAGCCATGATTAGCTGTTCAGGAGTCTTATGGCTTGGGGGTAGAAGCTGTTGAGAAGTCTTTTGGACCTAGACTTGGCACTCCGGTACCGCTTGCCGTGCGGTAGCAGAGAGAACAGTCTATGACTAGGGTGGCTGGAGTCTTTGACAATTTTGAGGGCCTTCCTCTGACACCGCCTGGTATAGAGGTCCTGGATGGCAGGAAGCTTGGCCCCAGTGATGTACTGGGCCGTACGCACTACCCTCTGTAGTGCCTTGCGGTCGGAGGCCAAGCAGTTGACATACCAGGCGGTGATACAACCAGTCAGGATGCTCTCGATGGTGCAGCTGTGGACCCATGCCAAATCTTTTCAGTCTCCTGAGGGGGAATAGGCTTTGTCGTGCCCTCTTCACGACTGTCTTGGTGTGTTTGGACCATGATAGTTCGTTGGTGATGTGGACACCAAGGAACTTGAAGCTCTCAACCTGTTCCACTACAGCCCGTCGATGAGAATGGGGGCGTGCTCAGTCCTCTTTTTTTTCCTGTAGTCCACAATCATCTCCTTTGTCTTGGTCACGTTGAGGGAGAGGTTGTTGTCCTGGCACCACACGGCCAGGTCTCTGACCTCCTCCCTATAGGCTGTCTCATCGTTGTCGGGTGATCAGGCCTACCACTGTTGTGTCGTCGGCAAACTTAATGATGGTGTTGGAGTCGTGCCTGGCCATGCAGTCATGGGTGAACAGAGAGTACAGGAGGGGACTGAGCACGCACCCCTGAGGGGCCCCCGTGTTGAGGATCAGTGTGGCAGATGTGTTGTTACCTACCCTTACCACCTGGGGGCGGCCCGTCAGGAAGTCCAGGATCCAGTTGCAGAGGGAAGTGTTTAGTCCCAGGATCCTTAGCTTAGTGATGAACTTAGAGGGCACTATGGTGTTGAATGCTGAGCTGTAGTCAATGAATAGCATTCTCACGTAGGTGTTCCTCTTGTCCAGGTGGAAAAGGGCAGTGTGGAGTGCAATAGAGATTGCATCATCTGTGGATCTGTTGGGGCGGTATGCAAATTGGAGTGGGTCTAGGGTTTCTGGGATAATGCTGTTGATGTGAGCCATGACCAGCCTTTCAAAGCACTTCATGGCTACAGACGTCAGTGCTACGGGTCGGTAGTCATTTAGGCAGGTTATCTTAGAGTCCTTGGGCACGGGGACTATGGTGGTCTGCTTGAAACATGTTGGTATTACAGACTCAGTCAGGGACATGTTGAAAATGTCAGTGAAGACACTTGCCAGTTGGTCAGCACATGCTCGGAGTACACGTCCTGGTAATCCGTCTGGCCCTGCGGCCTTGTGAATGTTGACCTTCTTAAAAGTCTTACTCACATCGGCTACGGAGAGCGTGATCACCTAGTCATCCGGAACAGCTGGTGCTCTCATGCATGCTTCAGTGTTGCTTGCCTCGAAGCGAGCATAGAAGTGGTTTAGCTCGTCTGGTAGGCTTGTGTCACTGGGCAGCTCGCGGCTGTGCTTCCCTTTGTAGTCTGTAATAGTTTTCAAGCCCTGCCACATCCGACGAGCGTCAGAGCCAGTGTAGTACGATTCAGTCTTAGTCCTGTATTGACTCTTTGCCTGTTTGATGGTTCGTCGGAGGGCATAGCGGGATTTCTTATAAGCGTCCGGGTTAGTCCCGTTCCTTGAAAGCGGCAGCTCTACCCTTTAGCTCAGTGCGGATGTTTCTTGTAATCCATGGCTTCTGGTTGGGGTATGTACGTACGGTCACTGTGGGGACGACATCATCGATGCACTTATTGATGAAGCCAGTGACTGATGTGGTGTACTCCTCAATGCTGTCTGAAGAATCCCGGAACATGTTCCAGTCTGTGCTAGCAAAACAGTCCTGTAGCTTAGCATCTGCGTCATCTGACCACTTTTTATTAACCGAAAGTCACTGGTGCTTCCTGCTTTAGTTTTTGCTTATAAGCAGGAATCAGGAGGATAGAGTTATGGTCAGATTTGCCAAATGGAGGGCGAGGGAGAGCTTTGTATGCGTCTCTGTGTGTGGAGTAAAGGTGGTCTAGAGTTTTTTTTCCTCTGGTTGCTCATTTAACATGCTGGTAGGAAATTAGGTAGAACGGATTTAAGTTTCCCTGCATTAAAGTCCCCGGCCACTAGGGAGCGCTGCATCTGGATGAGCGTTTTCCTGTTGATTTATGGCCTTGTACAACTCATTCAGTGCAATCTTAATGCCAGCATTGGTTTGTGGTGGTAAATAGACAGCTATGAAAATATAGATGAAAACTCTCTTGGTAAATAGTGTGGTCTACAGCTTATCATAAGATACTCTACCTCAGGCGAGCAAAACCTAGAGACTTCCTTAGTATTTGATTTTGTGCACCAGCTGTTGTTTACAAATATACACAGACCGCCACCCCTTGTCTTACCGGAGTCAGCCGTTCTATCCTGCTGATGTAGCGTATAGCCCGCTAGCTGTATGTTATCCATGTCGTCGTTCAGCCACGACTCGGTGAAACATAAGATATTACAGTTTTTAATGTCCCGTTGGTAGGATAACCGTAATCTTAGGTCATCCAATTTGTTATCCAATGATTGAAGATTGGCTAATAGGATTGATGGAAGAGGCAGTTTACTCGCTCGCCGTTGGATCCTTACAAGGCACCCCGATCTACGTCCACGATATCTCCGTCTCTTCCTCATGCGAATGACGGGGATTTGGGCCTTGTCGGGTGTCTGTATGATATCCTTCACGGCCGCCTCGTTGAAGAAAAAATCTTCGTCCAATACGAGGTGAGTAATCGCTGTCCTGATATCCAGAAGCTCTTTTTGGTTATAAGAGATGATGGCAGAAACATTATGTACAAAATAAATTACAAATAACGCGGAAAAACACACATAATAGTACAATTGGTTAGAGGGCTGTAAAACGTGATGTGTACAGCAAGGAACTTGAAGCTTTTCACTTTCTCCACTGCGGTCCCTTCGATGTGGATAGGGACGTGCTCCCTCTGCTGTTTCCTGAAGTCCACGATCAGCTCCTTCATTTTGTTGAGGGAGAGGGAATTTTCCTGGCACCACTCCGCCAGGCCCCTCACTTCCTCCCTGTAGGCTGTCTTGTCATTGTTGGTAATCAGGCCTACTGCTGTTGTGTCATCTGCGAACTTGATGATTGAGTTGGAGGCGTGCGTGGCCACGCAGTCATGGGTGAACAGGGAGTACAGGAAGGGGCTGAGCACGCACCCTTGTGGGGCCCCAGTGTTGAGGATCAGCGTAGTGGAGGTGTTGTTTCCACTTCATCAGGAAGTCCAGGACCCAGTTGCACAGGGCAGGGTTCAGACCCAAGGCCCCGAGCTTAATGGTTAATGAACAGCATTCTTACATAGGTATTCCTCTTGTCCAGATGGGATAGGGCAGTGTGCAGTGCAATGGCGATTGCATGGTCTGTGGCTCTATTGGGGCGGTATGCAAATTGAAGTGGGTCTAGGGTGTCAGGTAAGGTGGAGGTGATATGATCCTTAACTAGCCTCTCAAAGCACTTCATGATGACAGAAGTGAGTGCTATGGGGCTATAGTCATTTAGGGATCATAGGTTAACACGCTTAAAATGTCTTACTCACGTCGGCCACGGAGAATGAGAGCCCACAGTCCTTGGCAGCAGGCTGCGTCGGTGGCACTGTGTTATCCTCAAAGCAGGCGAAGAAGGTGTTTAGCTTGTCCGGGAGCAAGACGTCGGTGTCACGACGTGGCTGGTTTTCCCTTTGTAAACCGTGATTGTCTGTAGACCCTGCCACATACGTCTCGTGTCTGAGCCGTTGAATTGCGACTCCACTTTGTCTCTGTACTGATGTTTTGCCTGTTTGATTGCCTTACGGAGGGAATAACTACACTGTTTGTATTCGACCATATTCCCAGTCAACTTGCCGTGGTTAAATGCGGTGGTTCGCGCTTTTGCACGAATGCTGCCATTATCCACGGTTTTTGGTTTGGGTAGGTATTAATAGTCACAGTGGGAACAACATCCCCTATACGCTTCCTGATGAACTCAGTCACCATGTCCGAGTATACATCAATGTTATTCTCAGAGACATCCCGGAACATATCCCAGTCCATGTGATCAAAACAATCTTGAAGCATGGATTCCGATTCGTCAGACCAGCATTGAATAGACCTTAGCACGGGTACTTCCTGTTTGAGTTTCTGCCTATCGGAAGGGAGGAGCAGAATGGCGTCATGATCTAATTTGCCGAAGGGAGGGCGGGGGAGGGCCTTGTAGCCATCCCGGAAGGGAGAGTAACAATGGTCGAGAGTTTTTGAAGCGCGAGTACTACAGGCAATGCGTTGATAGAACTTCAGTAGCATTTTCCTCAAATTTGCTTTGTTAAAATCCCCAGCTACAATAAATGCGGCCTCAGGATATGTGGTTTCCAGTTTGCAAAAAGTCCAGTGTAGTTCCTTGAGGGCTGTCGCGGTATCGGCATGAGGGTCAATATGTGCTTTTTAAATTACATACACTGCCTTCGGAAAGTATTCAGACCCCTTGACTTTATCCACATATTGTTATGTTACAGCCTTTATTCTAAAATGGATTAAATAAATAGAAATCCTCAGCAATCCAGACAATACCCCATAATGACAAAGCGAAAACAGGTTTTTTGAAATGTTTTCAAATGTATTAGAAATAAAAAACTGATACCTTATTTACATAAGTATTCAGACCCTTTGCTATGAGATTTGAAATTGAGCTCAGGTGCATCCTGTTACCATTGACCATCCTTGAGATGTTTCTACAACTTGATTGGAGTCCACCTGTGGTAAATTCAATTGCTTGGACATGATTTGGAAAGGCACACACCTGTCTATATAAGGTCCCACAGTTGACAGTGCATGTCAGAGCAAAAACCAAGCCGTGAGGTCAAAGGAATTGTCCGTAGAGCTCCGAGACAGCATTGTGTCGAGGCACAGATCTGGGGAAGGGTACCAAAAAATGTCTGCAGCATTGAAGGCCCCCAAGAACACAATGGCCTCCATCATTCTTAAATGGAAGACGTTTGGATCCACCAAGATTCTTCCCAGAGTCCTAACTGAGCAATCGGGGGAGAAGGGCCTTGGTCAGGGAGGTGACCAAGAACCTGATGGTCACTCTGAAAGAACTCCAGAGTTCCTCTGTGGAGATGGGTGAACCTTCCAGAAGGACAACCATCTCTGCAGCACTCCACCAATCAGGCCTTTATGGTAGAGTGGCCAGACAGAAGCCAATCCTCAGTGAAAGTTTGCCAAAAGGCACATAAAGACTCTCAGACCATGAGAAACAAGATTCTTTGGTCTGATGAAACCAAGATTGAACTCTTTGGCCTGAATGCCAAGTGTCACGTCTGGAGGAAACCTGGCACCATCCCTACGGTGAAGCATGGTGGTGGCAGCATGCTGTGGTGATGTTTTTAAGCGGCAGGGACTGGGAGACTAGTCAGGATTGAGGGAAAGATAAATGGAGAAAAGTACAGAGAGATCCTTGATGACAACCTGCTCCAGAGTGCTCAGGTCCTCAGACTGGGGCGAAGGTTCACCTTCCGACAAGACAACGACCCTAAGCACACAACCAAGACAATGCAGGAGTGGCTTAGGGACATGTCTCTGAATGTCCTTGAGTGGCCCAGCCAGAGCCCGGACTTGAACCCGATTCAGGGGAGACCTGAAAATAGCTATGCAGCAACACTCCACATCCAACCTGACAGAGCTTGAGAGGATCTGCAGAGAAGAATGGGAGAAACTCCCCAAATACAGGTGTGCCAAGCTTGTAGTGTCATACCCAAGAAGAATCGATGCTGTATTCACTGCCAAAGGTGCTTCAACAAAGTACTGAGTAAAGGGTCTGAATACTTATGTAAATGTCATATTTCCTGTTTTTTTGTTGAAATTAGCCGCAATTTCTAAAAACCTGATTTTTGCTTTGTCATTATGGGGTATTGTGAGTAGATTGAGGGGGAAAAAACAATGTAATTTTAGAATAAGGCTGTAACGTAACAATGTGGAAAAAGTCAAGGGGTCTGAATACTTTCCGAATGCACTGTAAATGCTTCAAAATTAATGTTAGCTGTGACGTTAGTTGATTTAAAATGTACAAGAACAAAACGTATATGATCTCCTAAGCCTGTGTTTACCACAGACTTTATTTTCTGTGTTTATCCAAAAACCCTACAAAAACGCCATTAATTTCCCATAGGCTTTGTCCAATGAACCATGGCGAAGTTAGTGCCTACAAAAAGACGCCATTACTATTTCTCTCTATAGCGTCTGTGACTGCATGGGCAGTGCCATTGAGGCTATCTCCATTGTAAAGTAGTCAATGTTCTAATTCACGATTGGCTCATCCCTCCTGATGACCCAGTTGGACATAACTCCTACAGCGTCACCAGCAGGGATCAGCCAATGAAGTTGGAAGTCCCACCCAGTTGACTACAATAAAATGGTGGAAGCCCTCAATGGCGCTGCCCATGTGAATATGGCCTTTAGGCCACTAGAGGCTTCTATCATTCTCTATGGTATGTTCCTAGCTCACTGGGCAAGGGGGCAGGACTACAGAAGGCCTTTAGTGCAAGTATGCTGCAGCTACCCCGTTCTCCTTTAGTGCGGATTACAAAAGCAGGAAGATATCAGCTAAAACAAGCATCTCTAGCTAACTTCTATTTGAAAATAGATTGTAATTCACTGCATGTTCGTCGCATTAGCCTTAATCAAGGTGATCTCTTAATATTACATTGTTGTTCAATGGGACCAGACTCTCTGAAATCCTTTTTTCAACACGTGTGATTTTTACGACACTGCTCCTCCATTCGAATCATGGCTGGACTCATAAACTTTGAGGACGAAAAGGAGGTAAAGCAGTATTTGGATAACATAGGTGTAGAATTCAGCTACCAGTGTTACAGACAGAAGAACCCTGAAGGTAAGGCATGACGTGCGCTGTCTCATGCACGGGTGCTGAAGTGAGTGTTTGGGTCACTCAGTGTTCAGCTCATGATTACTCATTCACTGTCCCATAACTGGAGTGCTGAACCACTGATTCTGGTTGGTGTTGAGTTTTTTTTGATGCCTCATGTACTTGTACTATAAGCTTTCCACCTTTCACCTCATAAATGTGTCTAACCTCATTCTGCATGTATGTATTCTGTTGTCAAAGGCTTGCTGACTACATGGAAGGAGTGAAGAAAAACTTTGAGGCTACCACCCAGGTGCTCAAACACAACTGTGAGATGAATAAACATGGTGAAGGCTGCTACAAGCTTGGGGCTTAGGATGTCCAAGGGAAAGGTACATGACTCCACTCCACTAAACGTAATCCCTTTCACTAGAAGATTACAACAGCAAAGTCTGTAACAATTTGCATTTATCAGACAAGTAATTTGAAAGATTAGATTATGTCATGACCAAAACATGTTTTCAGACATGTCATCTTATTAATAAGGGTGATAAGACAGACCCTGAATCCATTCCCCAAGTGGTCAAGCTCACCATGTTCTAAATCTCTCCACCAGGGGAAGTTGCAGAGAATCTGAAGATGGCCTACTCCTGATTCATGACGGCCTGCAGCAGTGGTTGTAAGAAGTCTGTGGACTCGTGTCAAAACGTGGGTCTCCACACCCACGACGGTCGAGTCATGACAGCCGGCCCTGACCCGGGGGCGGCCAGGCAGTACTATGAGAAGGCCTGTATCGGGGGGTTCACTCCCTCCTGCTTCAACCTCCAGTGCCATGTATATTGAGGGCCGAGTAAGGACATGGGCCTGGCCATGAGGTATGCCACGAGGGCCTGTGGGCTAGGTCACGTCTGGGGCTGTTCCAATTCCAGCCGTATGTATAAACTGGGGGATGGTGGCGGAGAAGGATGAGAAGTAAGCAGAGGAGCTAAAGAGTTGCACTTCCAGGAGAAAGAGAGGCATCTCAAGTTTGGGGAATGAAGGGGTCGGTCAGAGGGAAGTCGCCTCGATAAATCTTTGTTCCAAATGGGCAATTTGTTTTGAAGGAATATCAGGGGCAGTTGGTGCTTCCTCTTGCCCTGACATGCTACATAGACATGTCTGTTTAGTGCTGGCGAAAGGTTGAAGGATTCACTAATGTGTGTGTTTTAACCTGCATATGTATGATTTATATGGGGCTCTGCAATACATGTAGATGTGTTTTCTCTCTATGGGGGACTCTATGGCAAACTATTACAGACTACAAAGGGAAGCACAGCCGCGAGCTGCCCAGTGACACGAGCCTACCAGATGAGCTAAATTACTTCTATGCTCGCTTCGAGGCAAGTAACACTGAAACATGCATGCGAGCATCAGCTGTTCCGGACGACTGTGTGATCACGCTCTCCGTAGCCGATGTGAGTAAGACCTTTTTAAACAGGTCAACATTCACAAGGTCGCAGGGTCAGACGGATTACCAGGACGTGTACTCCGAGCATGCGCTGACCAACTGGCAAGTGTCTTCACTGACATTTTCAACATGTCCCTGACTGAGTCTGTAATACCAATATGTTTCAAGCAGACCACCATAGTTCCTGTGCCCAAGAACAATAAGGTAACCTGCCTAAATGACTACCGACCCGTAGCACTCACGTCTGTAGCCATGAAGTGCTTTGAAAGGCTGGTCATGGCTCACATCAACACCATTATTACATTTACATTTTAGTCATTTAGCAGACGCTCTTATCCAGAGCGACTTACAGTTAGTGAATACATTATTTTTTTTTATATTGGCCCCCCGTGGGAATCGAACCAACAACCCTGGCGTTGCAAACGCCATGCTCTATTAACTGAGCTACATCCCTGCCGGCCATTCCCTCCCCTACCCTGGGCCAATTGTGCGCTGCCCATGAGTCTCCCGGTCACGGCCGGCTGCGACAGAGCCTGGATTCGAACCAGGATCTCTAGTGGCACAGTTAGCACTGCGATGCAGTGCCTTAGACCACTGCGCCACTCAGGAGCACAATTATCCCAGAAACCCTAGACCCACTCCAATTTGCATACCGCCCCAACAGATCCACAGATGATGCAATCTCTATTGAGCTCCACACTGCCCTTTCACACCTGGACAAAAGGAACACCTATGTGAGAATGCTATTAATTGACTACAGCTCAGCGTTCAATACCATAGTGCCGACAAAGCTCATCACTAAGCTAAGGACCCTGGGACTAAACACCTCCCTCTGCAACTGGATTCTGGACTTCCTGACGGGCCGCCCCCAGGTGGTAAGGGTAGGTAACAACACATCCGCCATGCTGATCCTCAACACGGGGGCCCCTCAGGGGTGCGTGCTCAGTCCACTCCTGTACTCCCTTTTCACTCATGACTGTATAATAATAATAATAATAATATGCCATTTAGCAGACGCTTTTATCCAAAGCGACTTACAGTCATGCGTGCATACATTTTTGTGTATGGGTGGTCCCGGGGATCGAACCCACTACCTTGGCGTTACAAGCGCCGTGCTCTAGCAGCTGAGCTACAGATGGCCAGGCACGACTCCAACACCATCATTAAGTTTGCCGATGACACAACAGTGGTAGGCCTGATCAACGACGAGACAGCCTATAGGGAAGAGGTCAGAGACCTGGCCGTGTGGTGCCAGGACAACAAACTCTCCCTCAACGTGATCAAGACAAAGGAGATGATTGTGGACTACAGAAAAAAGAAGAGGACTGAGCACGCCCCCATTCTCATCGACTGGGCTGTAGTGGAGCAGGTTGAGAGCTTCAAGTTCCTTGGTGTCCACATCACTGACAAACTAACATGTTCCAAGCACACCAAGACATTCATGAAGAGGGCACGACAAAAGGAGACTAAGGAGACTGAAAAGATTTGGCATGGGTCCTCAGATCCTCAAAAAATTCTACAGCTGCACCATCGAGAGCATCCTGACTGGTTGCATCACCGCCTGGTATGGCAACTGTTCGGTCTCCGACCGCAAGGCACTACAGAGGGTAGTGCGCACGGCCAATACATCACTGGGGCCAAGCTTCCTGCCATCCAGGACCTCTATACCAGGAGGTGTCAGAGAAAGGGCCTATAAATTGTCATAGACTCCAGCCACCCTAGTCATAGACTGTTCTCTCTGCTACCGCACGGCAAGCGGTACCGGAGCGCCATGTCTAGGTCCAAGACGCTTCTAAACAGCTTCTACCCCCAAGCCATAAGACTCCTGAACATCTAATCAAATGGCTACCCAGACTATTTGCTTTGCGTCCCCCCCCCCCTCCCCATTTACGCTGCTGCTACTCTGTTTATTATCTATGCATAGTCACTTTAATAACTCTACCTACATGTACATGTTACCTCGACTAACCGGTGCCCCCGCACATTGACTCGGTACCGGTACCCCCTGTATATAGCCTCGCTATTGTTACTTTTATTTCGTATTATTTTATATTGTATTTTGTAGTGTGAATGTAATTTTTTTGTTATTTTGTAAAAATTAAAATGTTATTCTTTCTTAACTGCATTGTTGGTTAAGGGCTTGTAAGTAAGCATTTCACTGTAAGGTGAATACCTGTTGTATTCGGCGCATGTGACATACAATTTGATTTGATTTTAACTCAGTCTGTCCATCCTATGAGATTGTTCCTCTCGACATGGAGGGAGGACAGATTCTGAGTCCAACACATCTGCCTGAACATTGACAACAACTTGACTTGATTCAAATGAGTTCACGCAAACAGCTCAGTTCACTTGGTGTCATTTTAGTTGTGAATCCATGGTGGAGAGTCTCATTTCACATGGACAATTGACAAACAGCGCCATCCAATGGTGTGATCGTGATAAAATGAAGCTGTTTGCGAAGTTCATTGGTTCTGCCACAAGTTGGAGTCAAAGTCAAGGAAAACGAGTGTGATATGGCAAATTTACCGTCTATGAGTACATCAGGGCAGGTTAGAGTTATTTGTCGTCTCATTTGCTCATCCCATTTGATGTGATGTGTTTAAAATAGAATAATCTGGTGGGACATATTCACGTAAAGAGCTTCAGTTTAGACAGATAATGTGACGTTTCGGTCAGAATTGCTGAAACATGTATTTTGTCTTTTGTACAAATGTTATTAAAGTCCCAGCCTTCCATGGTCCAACTGGACAATATGAAAACATTGACGTAAACATATTATATTGTCTTGTTCCTTCCAAATCGAGCAGAGAAGCACACTGGTCACATCTGAGATAAAACGTGGCTATACTGCTAAATATTTGGAGGTACAGACCTCTAGCCTCTCGTTTACCATGACCGGTGGAAATTTGACTGGCATACCATCCACTCTCGTAGACACTTGACTAAACAGTGCCCAGCTCTGTCTCGCGCCCCCGGTAGGTGCCAGTCAGCTCTCCACGCGACACATGCGCAGCCTTCTCTGGTGTACTGGCACGCGGTGGTAGGAATCACTCTTATCTGTAGCCACATATCTAGGATCAGTTTCCACTCCCTAGTAACATTGGGGGAGACATAAAAAGTATTAAATTAGATCAGTGTCAAGGGGCAGTCTGGTCTCATACACTAAACGTAACAGTAAATCCGGGACACTCATATGAGTATATTGTAATGACCTGACTCATCTACTAGCCTAACACATAACACACAGCTGTCTGTGCGGGTCGCTACAATATGTTAAGTTTGGTATGGTTACATAAGACAGATGGTTACTTAAGGCAAAAATGAAAGTAGGGTGGTTGGTCAGGGTGGATGGGTAGGCGTATATAACGTGAATGTCTAGCAACCCAAAGGTTGGGAGTTTGAATCTCATCAGGGACAACTTTAGCATTTTAGCTAATTAGCAACTTTATAACTACTTACTACTTTTTAGCTACTTTGCAACTACTTAACATGCTTCCCTAACCGTAACCCTTTAACCTAACTCCTAAACTTAACCCTAACCCCTAGCCTGGCTAACGCTAGCCAGCTAGCTAACGTTAGCCACCTAACCACCTAGCTAGAATTTGTAACATGTATGTTTAGAAAATTCGTAACATATTTTGCGTTTTGCATATTCGTTACATATAATACGAAATGGGTGCTGGACATCCACAAAATGTAAAATAGTCCCGTGTAGCTCAGTTGGTAGGGCATGGCGTTTGCAACGCCAGGGTTGTGGGTTCGTTTCCCACGGGGGACCAGTATGAACAAATAATGTATGCACTCACTAACTGTAAGTCGCTCTGGATAAGAGCGTCTGCTAAATGACTAGAAATGTAAATTAAAACAACTATATACCATTACATATCATACTGAATAATACGAAATGCTCTGAGACCAGGTTACAGCGGGCGAAGGGGAAGGCGAGCGAACTTTCTAAATCCCGCCCCTTTTCCCGTGTCCATTCAACCCTCATTCAAAACAGAACACAGCTGTTGCAGAGCACATCGCTTTTGGCGTTGTGGGAGCCTGTGAAATCTGCTGCGGTCAAATAGGAATTTGGCAACCAAATCTGTGTGGTGAGTGTTTGGTTTATGTCTGTTTTCGTAAGCTAGGGTGTGTAGCAGCTTTGTTTGGCAGCATTCCTGATGCTAAATCCTTTTGCGCGGAAGGTTAGCTAACGTTAGCGATACTGGACTAAGCCACACTAACGTAGCTAACGCTAAGCTTTCTCTTTTGAAGGTTTAAGTAAAGCGTTTATTTTGAGTTGAATAGTATTATGTCGAAGTAACGTTAAGTACGTAAGCTAACGTTAACTAGCTTGCATTACAGTACAGCCAGTTCTAGCTCAGAATGTCTTAAGATGTTTGCACTCGTCGAGTTAGCTAGCTACTGTAGGTAGTCAACGTTTGTTTGCCAAGTTAGCTAGTGAACTAACTAGCAACCGTCCTCTAATGTCGTTGTTATTTGTGTGTTTTAACCAACTGAGATATCTAGCTAACGGTTATTTGCGCGTGTTGTCTGCTGTTAGCGCTAAACTGAGGACTACTGAAACGGCCTCGCGGCTTGGCTCGGGATGTCTCGGACTCAGAACCCCCCTCCCTGTCCCGCCCAGATCAGGGGAGTGTCTCGGGTGGGGCGTGTTTTTTCTCTCTCACTAAAATGGCTTGGGCGTAAACATGATAACTGCTGGTTGGCTAGTTATCTTTCAATATAGAAGTCACTACTATGTGCGGATAGTCTGAAAAAGCAGATAACTTTGTTTAGGGAGATGCAACGGCCTGTAATTTATACACAGGCAATAAACATCAAGCTAGCCAGCCAGCCAGCCGTTGCAATTCGAATTCATTAATCTTTCATGACGGGTTGGCATGGACATCGTGGTGCCTGCCTACTGTAGCTAGGATATGTCAGCATCAATGTGTTTTGCTACATTATCTAGGCAACGTTAGGCCCTGTAATGTACCAGTTAAAAGCAATACCGTGGGTCGATATCATTGATTTCAAAGGGTGAAAGTGTTCAGTAATGAATTTATTCTTTGTAATGCACAGTCAAGCACATTTCATGTCCCACATCATTACCTAGATCAGCCATGTATAACAGATCGCTGATGCATCTTTCATTGCTGCCTTCAATGCCTTGATATTTCTAGCCAATAGCCACTCTGGCTAGCCAAAGTCAAGGACACTACAGCAACACATTTCAGTCATGCCACATGCCATGCAGGCTGATTTCCGTTAACCCAGTAATTGCTGTCAAACAGTGTAAGCTTGTGTTCTATAACTGAGATGCAGGTGTGGACATTAACATTTATAGCCAGTAGGAATTGGCTGTCATTTTACCTGCTGCCCCAATGTCTCTCTCTCTCTTTCCTCTGGGAACGGCTCACTGGCACACCCAGGTGATGCACACACCATTACTTTTTCAGGATTTTCATTGCTGACCAAAAATGAGCTATAACTGGGCAAATAACTCACTAACTAAAAACGCATCTCACGACTGCATGATTGAAAGACTGCTCGTGCCTGTCAATGCAGGCCTACAATAATTATACTCTGCATAGATTGGGAGGACAGTGTGCAACACATTGCATCCGGAGGACACTGATCAAATTCTGATCTGAGTAGCCTAATTGTTTGATATTGTGATTTCTTTAACTTGTCCATTCGGACAGCTTAAATGTATATTCTTCTTGGCCAACTTTTTTTGCTTGCCTGGGGGAAGCGGACAAGCGTTAATGTCGAGCTCTGAGATGCCTTATAGTTGTGGTAGTGCATGGTTGATCCCATGCTGTACTGTAGCCAACACCTCTATCCTATCGTAACATGTCATGCCATACATGTTTGGCATGACATGGAACGAACACAGAGAGGAGTTTGCTAAACGAGCACTTAAACAGATCTGGACCACCAGGCTATCTATAATAGCCTTGGTTAGATACACAGAAAACTACAGAAATTCGTATTCTTGGCGTACTTCTGCATTGCCCAGAAAACATTCTCTCAAGTTGAACATAACATGCAAGATAGGTTTGAATTGGGTTAGATGCTCATATCTACATCGCTACAATTGTGTTTTCTGTCCATTGGTTAAAGAAAAAGTAAATAGTCTGATATTGAATGGTTAGATAAGGTTCCAGATTTCAGCCCAAATAAGAGATCACAGCCGCTGAGTCTCCCTGGCAGATCTCCTGAAGGATACATGTGTTTTCATGCATGACTAGAGCTGTTGCATAGGATGCAGAGCAATGCATAAATATAAATGCAACATGCAACAATTTCAAAGATTTTACTGAGTTACAGTTCATATAAGGATATCAGTCAATTGAAATAAATAAATTAGGCCCTAATCTATGGATTTCACATGACTGGGATTACAGATATGCATCTGTTGGTCACAGATACCTTTAAAAAAAAGGTAGGGCCGTGGATCAGAAAACCAGTCAGTATCTGGTGAGATCACCATTTGCACCATACAACGTGACACATCTCCTTCGCATAGAGTTGATCAGGCAATTGATTGTGGCCTGTGGAATGTTGTCCCACTCCTATTCAATGGCTGTGCAAAGTTGCTGGATATTGGCGGGAACTGGAACACGCTGTATTACACGTCGATCCAAAACATTACCAATCATGCTTAATGGGTGATGTGTGCTGAGTATGCAGGCCTTGGAAGAATTGGGACATTTTGACATCAGCAAACCGCTCGACCACACAATGCCATAGACGCTGTATGCCATCTTCCCGGTACAGTTGAAACCGGGATTCATCCGTGAAGAGCACTCTTCTCCAGCATGCCAGTGGCCATCGAAGGTGAGCATTTGCCCCCTGAAGTCAGTTACAATGCTGAGCTGCAGTCAGGTCAAGACCCTAGTGAATACGACGAGCTTGCAGATGAGCTTCCCTGAGACTGTTTCTGACAGTTGGTGCAGAAAAATCTTCGGTTGTGTAAACCCACAGTTTCATCAGCTGTCCAGGTGGCTGGTCTCAGATGATCCCGCAGGTGAAGAAGCCGGATGTGGAGGTCCTGGGCTGGCGTGGTTACACGTGGTCAGCGGTTGTGAGGCCGGTTGGACCCGTACTGCCAAATTCTCTAAAACAACATGAGGCATTTTATGGTAGAGAAATCAACATTCAATTCTCTGGCAACAGCTCTGGTGGACATTCCTGCAGTCAGCATGCCATTGCACGCTCCCTCAACTTGCGACATCTGTGGCATTGTGTTGTGCGGTAAAAAACTGAACATTTTAGAGTGGCCTGTTATGGTCCCCAGCACAAAGTGCACCTGTGTAATGATCATGCTGTTTAATCAGCTTCTTGATTTGGCACACCTGTCATATTGGTATTTTATTAGGATCCCCATTTAGCTGTTGCAAAAGCAGCAGCTACTCTTCCTGGGGTCCACACAAAACATGAAACCTGACATAATACAGAACGTTAATAGACAAGAACAGCTCAAGGACAGAACTACATACATTGGATTATCTTGGCAAAGGAGAAATGCTCACTAACAGGGATACAAACAAATTTGTGCACCAAATTTGAGAGAAGTAAGGTTTTTGTGTATATGAAACATTTCTGGAATCTTTTATTTCAGCTCATGAAATATAGGACCAACACTTTATATGTTGGGTTTATATTTTTGTTCAGTGTGTGTGTATATATACAGGTAAAAGTCAGTAAATTAGAATATTTTGAAAAACTTGATTTATTTCAGTAATTGCATTCAAAAGGTGTAACTTGTACATTATATTTATTCATTGCACACAGACTGATGCATTCAAATGTTTATTTCATTTAATTTTGATGATTTGAAGTGGCAACAAATGAAAATCCAAAATTCCGTGTGTCACAAAATTAGAATATTGTGTAAGGGTTACATTTTGAAGACACCTGGTGCCACAAACTAATCAGCTGATTAACTCAAAACACCTGCAAAGGGCTTTAAATGGTCTCTCAGTCCAGTTCATTGCACAAGGAGGGAAAGACACAAAAGGTTATTGCAGAAGAGGCTGGCTGTTCTCAGAGCTCTGTGTCCAAACACATTAATAGAGAGGCAAAGGGAAGGAAAAACTGTGGTCAGAAAAAGTGTACAAGCGATAGGGATCACCGCGCCCTAGTCAAGATTGTGAAAAAAAACCCATTCAAAAATGTGGGGGAGATTCACAAGGAGTGGACAGCTGCTGGAGTCAGGGCTTCAAGATCCACCACCAAGAGACGCTTGAAAGACATGGGTTTCAACTGCCGCATACCTCGTGTCAAGCCACTGTTGACCAAGAAACAGCGCGAAAAGCGTCTCACCTGGGCTAAGGAAAAAAAGAGCTGGACTGCTGCTGAGTGGTCTAAAGTCATGTTTTCTGACGAAAGCAAATTTTGCATTTCCTTTGGAAATCGAGGTCCCAGAGTCTGGAGGAAGACAGGAGAGGCACAGGATCCACGTTGCCTGAAGTCTAGTGTAAAGTTTCCACCATCAGTGATGGTTTGGGGTGCCATGTCATCTGCTGGTGTCGGTCCACTCTGTTTCCTGAGATCCAGGGTCAACGCAGCCGTCTACCAGCAAGTTTTAGAGCACTTCATGCTTCCTGCTGCTGACCTGCTCTATGGAGATGGAGATTTCAGGTTCCAACAGGACTTGGCGCCTGCACACAGCGCAAAATCTACCCGTGCCTGGTTTACGGACCATGGTATTTCTGTTCTAAATTGGCCAGCCAACTCCCTGACCTTAGCCCCATAGAAAATCTGTGGGGTATTGTGAAAAGGAAGATGCAGAATGCCAGACCCAACAACGCAGAAGAGTTGAAGGCCACTATCAGAGCAACCTGGGCTCTCATAACACCTGAGCAGTGCCAGAAACTCATCGACTCCATGCCACGCCGCATTAATGCAGTAATTGAGGCAAAAGGAGCTCCAACCAAGTATTGAGTATTGTACATGCTCATATTTTTCATTTTCATACTTTTCAGTTGGCCAACATTTCTAAAAAATCCCTTTTTTGTATTAGCCTTAAGTAATATTCTAATTTTGTGACACACGGAATTTTGGATTTTCATTTGTTGCCACTTCAAATCATCAAAATTAAATGAAATAAACATTTGAATGCATCAGTCTGTGTGCAATGAATAAATATAATGTACAAGTTACACCTTTTGAATGCAATTACTGAAATAAATCAAGTTTTTCAAAATATTCTAATTTACTGACTTTTACCTGTATATATATATATATTTTTTTACAAACTTTGGTGGGGCCCCAGAACATCTGGATGATTATATTTGCCTACCCTGGTGTACAGAGCAGACCCATTAGTCACATTCAGATTTGATCAAGAATCAAGATTAGTAAGGGAAAGTTTCACCAGAATCTAGGGAAAGGGGATACCTAGTCAGTTGCACCACTGAATGCATCAACCGAAATGTCTTCCACATTTAACCCAACCCCTCTGAATCAGAGAGGTGTTGGGGGGGCTGCCTTAATCGGCACCCACGTCATCGGCGCCCGGGGAGCAGTTGTTGTGGGTTTACTTTCTTGCTCAATGGCAGAACGGCAGATTTTTCCACCTTGTAGGCTCAGGGATTCGTTCCAGTGATCTTTTGATTACTGGCCCAATGCTCTTTACTGCTAGACTACATGCTACCCCATGGTGCATGTACAGCCAATCTATTTCTCTTGCAACTGTGTCACCTTTAAACAGACTTGTTTGCTTAAATTAGCCTTTTCCTGGTCTTCTATCTTGTTACGATTTCATTTTTGCACACTAGTTTGTCGCTGTCTATGTCACTAGGGTTGGGAATTGCCAGGGACCTCACGATACATTCTATATGTATTGCGATTTGATAATGTGATTTTGTTGCGATTCGATGTTCCAAACATATTGCTCATGTCTGCTGCTGAGGGACAAAAGAGCCATGAGAAAACCAGTTTTGATCAGTCATGGAAATGGAAGTGCTGAAAACAAATTGGCTCCCTATTTAAAAAGAAGATGGAGAACAAGCTATGAAGGAAGAATTCTGGCGTTTTGGTGCAGGTACAACCAACTAGCGTAAAACAATACGATGTATCGTCAAATAATATCCCAATATGTAACTGTATACATTTTTTATTTTCTTCACATCACTATATGTCACTGGCCCTCCCTGAGTGTCCCTCCCACAGGAACACTGGTTAGTGCAGTCTAATCTAAATGGTAGTACTGCTATGCTCTATGTGCGCCCATCTGGTGCTGTAGCTGTGTGTTGTTGTGTTCTGTCTTTCCAAGGCCTGGAATGTGATTAGCTGTGAAATGAGACTCTCTGCTGTGTGTGTGTGTGTGCTACAGGGCATGCGTCAGATGTCAGCCCCCTGGTCTGTCTCAGGTTTAGTTAGCCTGTTCTGGGTTTTGTCCCTCCTTGGATGACATGGGACTTTCTGAAAGATTGAGTCCAGATTTGTTGTTGTTGGTTTGGCCACAGAAAAAGACCAGAACCTTCCCCCTAGCTGTGATTGGCTGAGATAATGGATGGGCTGGACATGCCGAGAGATGAGTTCGGATTGGTCTGCTATGTAGCACGCTTCTGTCTATAACATGAGCTGCTCAGTATGTGTAGATAATCCTTGGTACCGCAGCTTATTTGAAATATATTACGTTAGCATGGAGAACTGCAAAAGTGTTGCTACTGCTCTTCACAACATTGCTGCCCAGAATTTAGCAGGAGCTATCGAGAAAGAAAAGTGGGAAAAAGTTGTGATGGACTACTTTCTGCACACAGTCAGTGTGAACCGGAGTGACTTGACACAACAATGGGCCACACAAGCTGTAGCTAGCTACAAACAGAAAAGACACGCTACCGTGAAGCGTTCCTCCATGTATACGGGTAAGAGTCAAGCTACATTTTCAGATATGATACGTTTATAATTTTGTCCAAGGCAATTTCATTGCAAGTTAAAGCGTACTGTTAGCTAGCTAGCGAACGTCAGCTTGCTGGCTCGCTAATGTTACATGTATGATCTGTGTAGTAATATAATTAGTATCTCAGAAAGCCATATGTATTGCTAATTATAGCCTAATGTTAGCTAGCTAGCTAAAATTGAACATAGTTACTACAGCATTTCATGCATGGTGGCTAGCTATGACAATCACTTTGTATTGCAAGTAGTGTGGGTTGGGATTATGGTTCATTGTTTAGCTAGCTAGCTACATGTCTAAACAAGACTCGACTTCACCAGATTATTACATGACCCATCAAGTTAGCCAGGTATTTCTGAGGGTGATTACGGCCATCTATTGTATTTTATGAAGATGTGTACATGTCTAGACAATAGTGACCATCCACTTAGCTATATGTGGTTGCGGGGTGGTTATATCATTTCTTTCACGTGACCATCAATTTAGACAACTGTGTCTGTTAGGGGTGTGCTGACATGGCCATATCGTAATCGTATCCGTAAATTGGCAGTTGATAGTCGGATCGGATGACACTCGTGATCGGATAAAACGGAAGTGTTTTAATATGAAAAACTATTTATCTCGTTGAATGACAACAAACAGTTAATTGAAGAATCCCTAATGTTGGTCAATCACCGGCGAAGGGGCGTAGACTTCGCCTACCGACAGAAGAAAAACCCCTTGCCGATGAACAAAACAAACACAAATGTCGTCTTAATATATGCACAAACTGTTCTAAACTGTTTCGGATGGGAAGCATGCGGACGCCTTTTAGCCTTTTTACTGAATCTGTGGTGGGGAACATCTGTGGCTATTTAGCTGCTCCACTACCTCCCAACAACCTGGAGGGGGATAGAACAGAATAAAAAAATGGAGAAAGAGGAGAAGAGGGGGGATGAGGTCACTGAGGGAGAGGCTCTGCTGAGTTTCAAAGGAGCTCAGAGGGGAGGGTGAGTGGAGGGTCACACACTCTCTCTCCAGCTCATAAAGCAGTCCTAACCCAGCTCTTACCATAGACCCCTGCAGAGATGGGCCCAGCAGGATCAAAGCTCAACATGCCTCCGCAGTGCTGCCTGCTGAACAGCTTCAGTCAACATGGAAAGCACACACAGGAGGTCACATAGGGAGTGTTCAGCTACAGTACATCTGTCTTGTTTTCCTTCAGCTTTTCCCAGTGTTTGTGTGTGCGTGTGCCCTAGCTACGTTGGATGGGAGGAAATTATACAGCTTCCACAGGCTTTACTGTGCTTGTCAGTACCAGAGTCAAGACATTGTTCTAACCCATCCTGCGAGTAGAGGGAGGGTGAGATGGAGTTTGTTTGAGAGAAAGGGAATGTGCGTGTGTGTGTGTCAGAGCGAGAGCGCAAGGTGTGTGTTTTAGACAGGGGTGCCTGTGCTTTGTCAGGTTCCAGCATGTCTGCTCTCTAAAGTCTATTCCACCCAAAAGCCCTGGGGCCCGACTAGCACCTTCTCCTGGGAAAATAACTGGGTGTGGGTGTTAAAGCTGGGCGATATGGACAAAAATCCATATCACTATAAATGTACTGAATTATAAAGATCAAAAGAAAGATATGTTTATAACATTAATGTGCACCGGTTAGCCTACTTTTGTTTATTACAGTACCATAGACACTACTACTTTGAATGTTGTAACTATCAATTGTATTCTTAGCAATAGCCCACATTAGCACTTATTTCATTTCAAACTTCACATTTCTTGAGTATAGGTAAATTATCGATATCAGTAAAATTGTCCTTGATAAATGGTCGGTGTAGATCATTTTAGTTTTATCATCCCAGCTCGTGTGTGTTTCAGGGTTTCCATTAGGACAACATGACCGGGAAATTTACCGGACTCATATGCAATGGGTGTGTAATCCATTAGGGCGTCCACCCGCGTTTTCAGAATGACAGAAATCACACTTAAGATGAATGACCTTAATATAAACAGAACATGCAACTCCTCTAAAAAAAGCAGCCAATAAAGTGTAATTTTCAAACATTCGCCAAAATGCAATTTGCGGGAAAACACCAATCTAAACAGCACCTGATGCGACCGTTTCCGTATGTGACAGATGAAAATCTGTTAGAAACTTAGAGGGGGAATCTAAAGATGCAACAATTAGGATGGGTTGCTAATATGACTAGTATTGTGCCTTTGGCTTCTAGACAACGAAAGAAAGGTGATATGAAAACCAATAGAACAGGAAAGAAATGCTGGTTTCAATGGCATATGAGGTAATCTTTATAAAATAATTGCCTCTGTTTCTATGGTGGGATTTTGCCTAGGCTTCTTTGATGCAAGGTAAGACATGCCTCATAATATGAAGGTTTCAAACAATTAACCTTGTGTTTTCATAATGCCAACTGCCTCCAGCTCACATTGCAAAGTGGTGGGTGACTTGCTGATAGCCTGCCTACCGTTGCCTGTGCACTTGAATGGCGAATGGGTGGCACGCTTCAATTACCAGTTGAGGAACAAAAATAGTAGCTATTTTTAATCATGGCCATCAAAACTGTTTTTAACACGTGATTGCATTTAGAATTGTTGTGCAATGACTGGGCTTATAAAAGCAGATAATTTGCTCCAGCAGTAACCAGCTGAGGAGCTGCAGGAGAAATCCAGCTCAAAATAGTCTCTGTATGCTGTGCTGTGTGATAGTCATCATCAATCTTATTTATCCAACAGAACTAACGAAAATACACAGGCCCATTTCATTCCACTAAATTATTCAAATTAACCTATAGACTGATAAGCATGACAGTGAAATGTATTTACATCAACTGGTATTTACATAAATGAATAAAAAGCATTATTTTGCAATGGGATTGTTTTTCTCCTGGTTATTTTGGCCGGAAACCGTTTTATTTATCGGTTTTTCATTTTTGTTATCGGCCAAAAGCTGGCAATTGCCAGCTAACGGAAACCCTGACACACACACTCCGCAACTCCCAGTGTTAAAGAGAACAATGGAAGGGAAGCTTGGAGGCTTATACCAGTTACTCATCATAAAACACAGAGAGAGAGAGAGAGACCGAGATTGCTGGGGAGAAGTAGAGACTGAGAGGGAGGGAGTCGGAGAGAGGCTATTCTTGCTGATCAATCATTAAAAGGATACCTCGACCTGGCATTTAACCCTTTGTTCTACTTACCCAGAGTCAGTTGAACTTGTGTATACTAGCATTGCTACTGTACCTGTGGACTTCCAGTCATTGCGCTAATGCTAGTTAGCATTGCCTTGTGAAACTACTGTTAACTTCATTCATACTGCGCATAGAGACATGAAAATGGTATCCAGAAGTTTATCTGACTGGGTAAGTAGAACAAGGGCCAGATTCCAGAATCTCGCAGTATCCCTTTAATTATTAGTGGGAAAAATGCACAATGAACCCTAGATCAGTGGGGTCAACATTGGCCTTGCTCCCTTGTCACAAGGTGCTTGTAGACTAGGATAACCTTTGACACCTGGCTTGTGATGAGGCAATATGCATTTAACATTGTGATGGGATGTGGGACATGGTAATGCTGCTGTAATTAACCCACATTAGTGTAGTTGTAGTTTCACTTGACTTGACAGTGTCTCACTAATAGGAACGTTGAACTTGGATGCTAAACGCTCGTTGATGTCCTGCGTTGCTGTAGTGTAGACAGCGTAAACTCCATAGGACTCATAGAGGAAGAGTGAGATCTCAGGCAGTTTCCTATGAGCATGGTTCTAGTGACAGAGCTCTTCTGGCTATTGTTCCCCTGCCTTATTACTCCACACATTGACTGACTGACTGACTGACTGACTGACAACTGACCTGCCATAACAATCTGCACTGCTGCTGCCTGTACAACCCTTCCTCTCCTCCCTCCCTTCCTCCCTTTCTTCCTACTTGTCTGTCGCTGAGCTCCGGCCCTCCAGTCTTAAGCAGGAGATGCTGGGACAAGGCCAGGCTGGCTGCTCCCCTGTGGCCCACAAATAAGGCCAGAGGCATTCACACACATACCACACGTGCCAGCCTGCGGCCCCGAGACCCTGCCACACACCCTTTCACTTACCAGCTTGGCACAGATTTTCCTCGCTCTTCATCTCCCTCTGTCTGTTTCCTGCTTCTCCTCTCTCCCTCTCTGTCCCCCTCTCTGTATTTCCCCCCATAGCCTTTATTAAGGATCTGTAGAAAGGATCTGTTTCTTGTCTGAGTGTTGGTGTCAGTGTTGGTCTAGCCTAAATGCTGGTTGTGAATGATGCTGCTTGGTCTGTCTTACTGGGGGAATGTGGCGGGGGTGGGGTGGGGGGGGACAACAGACTGGCTCAGTCAAATGATGTTAACTGATGTGACTCATGCAATGGAATGTATTTTTTTGTAATGTCAGTTGAGTTGAATCAACAAATCACAGCACATATTGATGGGTACACTTCCTGCTTTTACTCTAGGTTGAGGACAATGGGACAAGCTATGCTAGTTAGCAATGGCTCTGGTCCCAGATTTGTGACGACGTTGTCGTTACCTGTATGTTTTCGACGTAGCTTTTTCTTCCTGCTTTGCTCCTATGGGTACACTTGCAATGACCAGTCCATCCATTATGTTATCATTGACTTGAATAAGGACGCCCGTTCTATTCATTCTATTTCTATGGCAGAACATGCATTCAGGAGCGAAGGAGAAGAGAATGTGCGTCTATTCGAACGGTTAGGCTATTGCGGAGACGTGGTCATTTGGACAATTACCGTCATCCAAAATTCCATAATTGTCATAGCCTTACCCTAGGGTCATGCACTATTATTCAAAAACATAAAATAGTCATAAATAAGAAAATATTGTGGACATATCGCCCAGCCCTACTTTATTCCCTTACCATTTCCACCATCAAATCATCACTCCATCCAACTACCTCTTAATCTCTCCAGTGAGCTCCAGCAGTAGGCCTATTCCAGTCTGCTCCTGTTACTCCCAGTCAGTCAATAGTAACATCCCCTTGGGACTGATCCTTTAAACCAGGGTTTCCCAAACTCGGTCCTGCCCCCCCCCCCCCGGGTGGATGTTTTGTTTTTTTGCCCTAGCACTGCACAGCTGATTCAAATAATCAAATCTTGATGATGAGTTGGTTATTTGAATCAGCTCTGTAGTGCTAGGGCAAAAAGTGCACCCAGGGGGGCCCCAGGACAGAGTTTGGGAAACCTTACCTTAAACAGCCTGTCAGTCTGCCCTTGGCTGGTCTGCCCTCCCATTGGCTCCTGCCGCCTGTCCATCAGAGATGAGCTGCTCCCTGGTCGATAGGTTGGTCTGACTGGCACACTGAGACGTGTGTCTGTGCGTGAGGCAGAAAGTCGTTGTTTGGTTTTCGGTCAGTAGAATAGCACCATTGTCACTAGGCAACCAAGATACAGGCATGTGGCGTGAGCTGCCTTGGCAAATGACTGGATTCCTCAAACTCTGTGTTCCCCCTCACTATATGTCTGCATCAGTGGTATTCACATTTTTCAGCAGAGACCCCATTTTTTTCCACCAGAATTTCTGGGGACCTGTCGCAGTCTACCATTGAACATCCATTGAAGACTACGCACGTAAATGTCATGCTATTTGTATTTGAGCAATATGATTGGCCATTCATTCAAGCACCACCACGTTCCCGTGAGTAACAATTCTCAAGCACTCGAGCTGTATATGAGTTGACGCCTTCACACAGCACATGCAAGCTTTCCAGAGCAAAAATAAGTGGCCATCAATCTACTCACTGGAGGGGGCTGAGCACGCTCCCCTTTGGGACCGCTGTGTTAAGGATCACCGTGAGGGAGGTGTTGTTGGCGACCTTCACCACTTGGGGTCAGCCCGTCAGGAAGTCCACGGTCCAGCTGCACAGGGAGGGGTTCAGACCCAAGGCCCTGAGCTTAGTGATGAGCACTATGGTGTTGAAGGCTGAGCTGTAGTCAATGAACAGCATTCTTACATTTTTCTTGTCCAGGTGGGATAGTGCAGTGTAATGGCGATTACGTTGTCCGTGGAACTGTTGGGGCGATATGCAAATTATAGTGCGTCTAGGGTGTTGGATAAGGTGAAAGTGATGTGGTCCTTAACTAGCCTTTCAAAACACTTCATGATGACAGAAGTGAGTGCTATGGGGCGATAGTCATTTAGTTCAGGTCCCTTTGCTTTCTTGGGTACAGGAACAATGGTGAACATCTTGAAGCAAGTTGGGACAACAGACTGGGATATGGAGATTGAATATGTCTGTGAACACTCCAGGCAACTGATCTGCACATGCTCTCAGGACGCGGCTTGTGATGCCATCTGGGCCGGCACTCTTGCGAGGGTTAACACGCTTAAATTACTTACTCAGGTCGGCCACGGAGAACGAGAGCACACAGTCCTCGTGAGTATCGGGCCCATGTCGGCAGCTCTGTTTTCCTCGAAGTGAGCGAAGAAGGGTTTTAGCTCATCCGGGAGTGAGGCGTCGGTGTCCGAGACGTGGCTGGCTTCCCTTTTATAATCCGTGATTGTCTGGAGTCCCTGCCACATTTGTCTCATTTCTTAGCCATTGGGAAAAAAAATAAAATAAATACTGCATAGACCGTGTCTGTCGGCGCCATCTTGCTGTTAAGTGATTGTGTGAAGAGGGTTTCACTGTGGACAACGTGTGCTCAGACACCGTTCTGCAAAACAAGACACACACCTCGCCGCCTGTGCAGTATGGGACACACACCTTGCTTGTGTTCCTAACCCGCTGTGTGACAATGTGGGTCCTCTGTAGCTCAATTGGTAGAGCATGGCGCTTGTAACGCCAGGGTAGTGGGTTCGATCCCCGGGACCACCCATATATAAAAATGTATGCACGCATGACTAAGTCGCTTTGGATAAAAGCGTCTGCTAAATGGCATATTATTATTATTTATTATAATGTGTGTAGGGCCCTATAAGGCGGAAGGAATCCAGTCATTAAAGTGGAATTCAATTATTGAAATGAGTAGGAAATCAACTAAATGTATTGAACCTATTAGAAAATGTGAACATTTTTCCCAAGATTATCATAAGACATGGAACAAAATGCATCAGTGATTCGTATTTTCCTTCAACTTTCTGAAGAGGCAACGGCACAGGAATCACCTATCTGTGTGTGCGCGTTTGTCTACCACATTGTGTAGCCGTTAGCGATGATGCTAATGTTCAAGGGTTTTTCTTTATTTTTTACTATTTTCTACATTGTAGAATAATAGTGAAGACATCAAAACTATGAAATAACACATGGAATCAAAATATATTTAATATTTAGTAGCCACCCTTTGCCTTGATGACAGCTTTGCACACTCTTGGCATTCTCTCAACCAGCTTCACCTGGAATACTTTTCCAACAGTCTTGAAGGAATTCCCACATATGCTGAGCACTTGTTGGCAGCTTTTTCTTCACTCTGCGACCCGACTCATCCCAAACCATGCTGATTTAAGTGTGCCTTGAATTCTAAATAAATCACAGACAGCGTCACCAGCAAAGCACCCCCACACCCTAACACCACCTCCTCCATGCTTTACGGTGGGAACTACACATGCGGAGATCATCCGTTCACCCACACCGCGTCTCACAAAGACACAGTGGTTGGAACCAAAAATCTCCAATTTGGACTCCAGACCAAAGGACAAATTTCCACCAGTCTAATGTCCATTGCTCGTGTTTCTTGGCCCAAGCAGGCCTGTTCTTATTGGTGTCCTTTAGTAGTGGTTTCTTTGCAGCGACTCGACCATGAAGGCCTGATTCTTCCGAGTGGCGCAGCGGTCTAAGGTACTGCATCTCAGTGCTTGAGGCGTCACTACAGTCCCCCTGGTTCGATTCCAGGCTGTATCACAACCGGCCGTGATTGGGAGTCCCATAGGGCAGCGCACAATTGGCCCAGCGTTGGCCGGGTTTGGCCGGTGTAGGCCGTCATTGTAAATAAGAATTTGTTCTTAACTGACTATCCTAGTTAAATAAAGGTTAAATAAAAAAATAAAAATTCACACAGTCCCCTCTGAAGCTGGTTGAGAGAATGCCAAGAATGTGCAAAGCTGTCAAGGCAAATGGTGGCAATTTTGAAGAATCTCAAATATAAAATATATTTTGATTTGTTTAACACTTTTTTTGGTTACTACATGTTTCCATGTGTGTTATTTCTTAGTTTTGATGTCTTCACTATTATTCTACAATGTAGAAAATAGTAAAAATAAAGAGAAACCATTTAAGTAGGTGTGTCAACTTTTGACTGGTAATGTACATGTTGGTTGTTTTGCTCTAGGACGAACACAAACCTCACAAGACTCGTCTGAAGGGACCCTGGTACAAGTAAAAAATATTTATGGAAGTATATATTGAAGTAGTTTAGTGCCTAAAATAAGGGGTTAAATAGGTGTAAAAATAATTCTGAAATGGTTTCCTGAGCTTTCTTATCTCTCAGATACTGTATAGGACAGACTTTTTTGGGGGACTATCTGTTGTTCCATGTAGTGAATGGCATTAAGGACAAATTTGTTTCATCAAATAATTGTTTTATATATTTGTTGGATACCTTATGGGGTCTTAAAATTAATATCTAATAGATAAAACGTATCCTTTGTATGACCATCTTAAAACAATTCCATATGTTAGCGTAGTGATTTTGAGAGCAAAAACCTGGAAAACAAACTTGGAAAAACAAAACGGAGAAAACAGAATTTGGGGAAAAAGCTAAACTGAATCGGGCAAAACATTTAACTGATTTTATAGGACCCTATGTGTATCGACCTGGTTGCAGTGACAGGCATGCAGCCACATGCTGTGTGTGACTGGCTCAGCGGCCCCTCTTAGTTTTTGATCAATACTCTCTCTCTCTCTGAACATTTTTGACCTGCTTTGATGACTAATGTTGCTGCTGTTCACTCTGGCTTTAAGACTATAAAAGAGAGATATTATATAGTGTGTTTCTCTGCATCCTTCAGTGCTCAGACTTTGGGTCTTACCAAGATGCTGTAGTCTGCACAGTTTATGAGATTATAGGACAGTTCACATGGGTCAGTGACTGTGGCATGAATAAAGCTGTTTCTAGAGGAATGAGGTAGTCTGAAGGTGATAACCTGTCTGTAGAAAGCTGCTGCTCTGCTCTGTCCTCTGATCAGTGTTTGTGCAGTCAGTGGCTGTGCTGTCTCTCTTAGTGCGTGGATGTGGAGCATCCATCACCCTCACTCACAGCCTAGTGCGCGCGCACACATACACTCAACAGGGTTTCCTTTAGCCGGTAATTGACTGCTTTTGGCAATAACAAAAAAAACCCGCTGATAAATACAATTGTTGCCCGCCAAATTGACCAGGAGAGAAGAAAACAATCCCATTGCAAAATAATGCTTTTTATTCAGTGATGGAAAGTTCAGTCCATGTAAATACATTTGACTGCCATGCTTATCGATCTAATGGTTAATTTGCAAGATTTAGTGGAATTATTTTGGGGCGTGTGTATTTTCGTTAGTCGTCATGCATCTTATTTATCACACACAGACAGCATACAGAGACAATTTCAGTGGAAAATCCCTTGTCAGACAGCGCTAGAACCAGAAGAAGAGCTACGGGTGAGGAGTGGATCTGTTGAGTGACGAGTTGACAACAGGAGAGGGAGAGCGAGGGAGGAGAGAGGGGGAGAGAAGAAGATGGAGAGGGGGTTAGAGAACAGGGAGGAGAATAGGGGATTTATAGAGTGCTGCAAGGCCTAGTTTCTTGAGAATAAGATTTTATATTTTCCAGAGTATCTACCAAATTTCCTTCTCGAGAAAATTGCAAGAAATTACCTGGCTGGTATTCCCGTTCAAACCGGAAGTGCTATTTAAATGCATATGGGCATTTCCATCAAAGGACCAATGAGCACTAACTAACGTGAAGTTCATAGGAGCATATCGAGTTGGGTGTCAAATGAAAGCTAAGAGTCTATATTTTTGGGAAATGAAGGCAGATACATTTTCCAACCATTTTCCATCTGAAAAATGAGGCATAAGTAAAGGCTTTGATTTCTGGATAAACAGATGGAAAAGGGGTCTTAGAAAACATCTGCCAGAAATAGTCTTAAATTATATCAGAAATACATCAAAACACAATCATGTTGACATAAAGACCCCTGACAACTAATATCAACACTTATATTTAGCTTTGGAGAAATTGTTGGACTTCTTTAAGTTTAAGAAATATTCTGTTACCAAAAACCCACATCTTTAAGATATTTTCTAATTTCTCTCCATCATGAGGGAGGTTAATAAAAGTAACAAGTAATGGTACCTACCAATTAGTTATAGTGATTTTACTGATATCAATTTCGTGATTAAGACTCAATTCCGTTACCCAAAAATCTGTAACGGATTTACTGCAGCTAAATTTGACTACAGTGGGAAATCATAATAGTCACAAACCACATTTCGGTCACCTGCTTCTGTGATCCCTTCCACTGGCATACTGTTATGTTTAGCTGAACTGTTTTCTTTGTCTTTCTGTCGTCTGGTGTTCAAACCAAGAGTGTTAAAACAGTCCGAGTCTGGACAACCCCTCTCTCTCTCCCTCTCACTCTCTCGCGCTGCCTCTCACTCTCTCGCCCTGCCTCTCACTCTCTCACGCTGCCTCTCTCACACTCGCGCTGCCTTTCTCTCGCCCTGCCTCTCACTCTCTCACGCTGCCTCTCTCACACTCGCGCTGCCTTTCTCTCGCGCTGCCTCTCACTCTCTCGCCCTGCCTCTCACTCTCTCGCCCTGCCTCTCACTCTCTCACGCTGCCTCTCTCACACTCGCGCTGCCTTTCTCTCGCGCTGCCTCTCACTCTCTCGCGCTGCCTCTCACTCTCTCGCCCTGCCTCTCACTCTCTCACGCTGCCTCTCTCACACTCGCGCTGCCTTTCTCTCGCGCTGCCTCTCACTCTCTCGCGCTGCCTCTCACTCTCTCGCCCTGCCTCTCACTCTCTCACGCTGCCTATCTCACACTCGCGCTGCCTTTCTCTCGCCCTGCCTCTCACTTTCTCACGCTGCCTCTCTCACACTCACGCTGCCTTTCTCTCGCGCTGCCTCTCACTCTCTCGCCCTGCCTCTCACTCTCTCACGCTGCCTCTCTCACACTCGCGCTGCCTTTCTCTCGCTCTGCCTTTCTCTCTCACTCTCCAGTTAATGTCACGTCTCCCAGCGCTTACTGACACCTACCCATGAGCCCCCTCTCTTTCCATTTACTTTAACCAGCATCCTCACCCACTGAGCATTGACTGACACCGGACGTCCATGGACGTTGAAAAGTAGTTGAAATTTGTTCAGTCCACCCTGGCCTTGATGATAACGTCCACAGATGGACCGGACTGGGCCAAATCTGAACCTATCATAGATGTACACTACCAGTCAAAAGTTTGGACACACCTACTCATTCAAGGGTTTTTCTTTATTTGTACTATTTTCTACATTGTAGAATAATAATGAAGACATCAAAACTATGAAATTTACATTTTACTATTTAGTCATTTAGCAGATGCTCTTATCCAGAGCGACTTACAGTTAGTGAATGCATACATGGGTTTTTATTTTATTTTATTTTATACATACTGGCCCCCCGTGGGAAATGAACCCACATCCCTGCCGGCCAAACCCTCCCCTACCTTGGACGACGCTGGACCAATTGTGCGCCGCCCATGGGTCTCCCGGTCGCGGCCGGCTGCGACAGAGCCTGGACTCGAACCAGGATCTCTAGTGGCACAGCTAGCACTGCGATGCAGTGCCTTAGACCACTCCAAATAACACATATGGAATTTTTTTTACATTTTAGTCATTTTAGCAGACGCTCTTATCCAGAGCGACTTACAGTTAGTGAATACATTTTTTATTTTTTTTACACTGGCCCCCAGTGGGAATCGAACCCACAACCCTGGCGTTGCAAACGCCATGCTCTATCAACTGAGCTACATCCCTGCCGGCCATTCCCTCCCCTACTCTGGACGACGCTGGGCCAATTGTGCGCCGCCCATGAGTCTCCCGGTCGCGGCCGGCTGCGACAGAGCCTGGATCATGTAGTACCCAAAAAAGTGTTAAACAAATCAAAATATATTTGGGATTCTTCAAAGTAGCCACCCTTTGCCTTGATGACAGCTTTGCACACTCTTGGCATTCATCAGGCAGTTTTAATTTTGACACTCTTTTTTAGATTTAGTCTAGTCTTATTCATTTTGACTAAAATATAATTAAGTCTTCGTCACATTTGTAATTTGAATAATGATTTTGTCCAGTTTATTGTCAAAATGAGAAACGGTGGAACATTTTAGTCAACTGCAGTGCCTTCAGAAAGTATTCATACCCCCTTGACTTAGTCCACATTGTGTTACAGCCTGAATTCAAAATGGATTAAATGTATATATTTTTTCTCACCCATCTACACACAATACCCCATAATGACAGTAAAACTATGTATTTAGACATTTTAGCAAATGTAAAGTTAAATGCAGATACAGTATCTCATTTACATAAGTATTCACACCCCTTTGCTGTGACACTCCAAATTGAGCTCAGGTGCATCCAATTTCCTTTGATTATCCTTGATATCACTACAACTTGATTGGAGTCCACCTGTGGCCAATTCAATTGTTTGGACATGATTTAGAAAAACACACCAGTCCTATATAAGGTCCCACAGTTGACATTTTGACATTTTAGTCATTTAGCAGAAGCTCTTATCCAGAGCGACTTACAGTTAGTGAGTGCATACATTTTCATACTGTCCCCCCGTGGGAATCGAACCCACAACCATGGCATTGCAAACGCCATGCTCTACCAACTGAGCTACACGGGACCTGTCAGTGCAAGTCAGAGCAGAAACTATACCATGAAGTCCAAGGAAGGAACTGTCCAAGATATATAATGGTGATGAGGCATATACACCATATATACAAAAGTATGTGGACACCCCTTCAAATTAGTAGATTCGGCTATTTCAGCCGCACACGTTGGTGACAGGTGTATAAAATCGAGCACACAGCCATGCAATCTCCATAGCCAAATGTTTGCAGTAGAATGGCCTTTCTGAAGCACTCAGTGACATTCAACGTGGCACTGTCATAGGATGCCACTTTTCCAACAATTCAGTTTGTCAAATATCTGCCCTGCTAGAGCTGCCACGGTCAACTGTAAGTGCTGTTATTGTGAAGTGGAAATGTCTAGGAGCAACAACGGCTCAGGCGCGGAGTGGTAGGCCACACAAGCTCACAGAACGGGGCAGCCAAGTGCTGAAGCGTCTGTCCTCGGTTGCAACACTGACTACCCAGTTCCAAACTGCCTCTGGAAGCAACGTCAGCACAAGAACTGTTCGTCGGGAGCTTCATGAAATGGGTTTCCGTGGCCGAGCAGCGGCACACAAGTCTAAGATCACCATGCACAATGCCAAGCGTTGGCTGGTGTGGTGTAAAGCTTGCCGCCATTGGACTCTGGAACATTGGAAACACATTCTCTGGAGTGATGAATCACGCTTAACCATCTGGCAGTCCGACCGACTAATCTGGGTTTGGCGTATGCCAGGAGAACGCTACCTGCCCCAATGCATAGTGCCAACTATAAAGTTTGATTTTACATTTTAGTAATTTAGCAGATGCTCTTATCCAGAGTGACTTACAGTTAGTGAGTGCATACATTTTTCATACTGGCCCCCCGTGGGAAACGAACCCACAACCCTGGCGCTACAAGCGCCATGCTCTACCAACTGAGCTACAGAGTACTTCGATGTAGGAGGAATAATGGTCTTGGGCTGGTTTTTCATGGTTCGGGCTAGGCCCCTTAGTTCCAGTGAAGGGAGAACTTAACGCTACAGCATACAATGACATTCTAGACGATTCTGTGCTTCCAACTTTGTGGCAACAGTTTGGGGAAGGCCCTTTCCTGTTTCAGCATGACAATGCCCCCGTGCACAAAGCGAGGTCCATACAGAAATGGTTTGTTGAGGTCGGTGTGGAAGAACTTGACTGGCCTGCACAGAGCCCTGACCTCAACCCCATCGGACACCTTTGGGATGAATTGGAACGCCGACTGCGAGCCAGGCCTAACGCCCAACATCAGTGCCCGACCTCACTAATGCTCTTGTGGCTGAATGAAAGCAAGTCCCTGCAGCAATGTTCCAACATCTAGTGAAAAGCCTTCCCAGAAGAGTGGAGGCTATTATATCAGCAAGGGGGGGGGACCCCAACTCCAGATTAATGCCCATGATTTTGGAATGAGATGTTCGACGAGCAGGTGGTCTTCATCATTGGGAAATTGAAAATGATATAGAACTACCCAGACTCTGCCTAGAGCTGTTCATCCGATCAAGCTGAGCAACCGGACTGTAGAGGTAGAAATCCAAATCAACTGAGGGGTCGCTGTTTGTAGTTGGATGAATTGTCCATATAATACCAGCGAAAAAAATCGGACATGATTATACCACTGTAAATGGCGAAATATACACATGAATCGAACGGTTTCTAGTTTTTATTTATTTTTATTATTAGTTGCAATTTAATCAACTCAATAGTGTCACCACACTATTTTGTTGATGAAGCCTAGTTTTAACTATAAGGCCTATGAAGCACTGTTGGCCGACTGGTAAAATATTATGAGGTTATTACAGTGTAGTAAAAATTACATTTGTTTTAGCCTACCTTTTGACTAAAAGATTCAGCTTGGCCCTTTTCTCTCTCCTTGCACCTGGCTATCGGGGGAATTTGGGAAAGTTGTGGCTGTTTTTACTTTGCTTATTGTGCTGATTTTTTCAGAGGGAACATATCTGATTCTCCGTTAATCAAATAGATAACAGGGTTCTCCCCAAATAATATAAGAGGGGCGCTGTGCCACCTTGTGGACTGGCTGCGCCATTATGAAAGATAATAATACTAGATTGCAGGAAATGGCAGTTCAAGACGGAAAAACAAACATTTTCATAAAACTTCCTTGCTCAATTCAAGTTAATTAAAAGACTCCCAGTACTCGCATTATTTTTCAACATGAAATGGTCTTGTGTAGCTCAGTTGGGAGAGCATGGCTCTTGCAAGGCCAGGGTTGTGGGTTAGATTCCCATGTGGAACCAGTATGAAAATGAATGCACTCACTACTGTAAGTCGCTCTGGTTAAGAGTGTCTGCTAAATGACTAAAATGTAGAATGTAGAAACAGAGTAACTATAATTGTAGGTAGGCCTAACTGTAGTTGTAGCTCACTGATTCTCAAGACCCAGCCAAACAAATGTAGAATAACATTCTACACAAACTTGGGCTATAAGCTACAAAAAAACCTGCTAGGCCTACCTTTGTAGCAAACAAACAAAATAATTTGCATAGGCTATAGGCTGTACCTATTTAACTTTGATTTGTTTCTGCTGAAGTGGGCTCTCAAAAAGCACTTCCCCTGCTACATGCCCCAACATGAGCCTTAATCCTCTCCTCTACCTCTACTCCTCCTTTCAGGAACTCTGATTCACCTCCAGCTTGCTAAGAGGCAGGAACATCAGCTGATCCACACATTCCCAAATACACAGCGTGTTATCCCTCACTGTCTGTCAACAGGTGATGATGTGATGTCACTAGTTTGTAAGTCGCTCTGGATAAGAGCGTCTGCTAAATGTAAAACATTTAAAATGCAAACTAGTTATGTCCTTATCAAATCAAATTGTATTGGCCACATACGCCGAATACAACAGGTGTAGACATTACAGTGAAATGCTTACTTACAGCCCTTAACCAACAATGCATTTTTTTTTTTTTATAAAAAAGTAAAATAACAACAAAGTGTTGAGAAAAAAGGAGAAGTAAAATAAAATAACAGTAGGGAGGCCATATATACAGGGGGGGGGTACCGGTGCAGAGTCAATGTGCGGGGGCACCGGCTAGTTGAGGTAGTTGAGGTAATATGTACATGTGGGTAGAGTTAAAGTGACTATGCATAAATAATTAACAGAGTAGCAGCATCGTAAAAAGATTGGGTGAGGGGGGGGCAGTGCAAATAGTCCAGGTAGCCATGATTAGCTGTTCAGGAGTCTTATGGCTTGGGGGTAGAAACTGTTGAGAAGTCTTTTGGACCTAGACTTGGCACTCTGGTACCGCTTGCCGTGCGGTAGCAGAGAGAACAGTCTATGACTAGGGTGGCTGGAGTCTTTGACAATTTTGAGGGCCTTCCTCTGACACAGCCTGGTATAGAGGTCCTGGATGGCTGGAAGCTTGGCCCCAGTGATGTACTGGGCTGTACGCACTACCCTCTGTCATCAAGTCTATGGCAATGTTGTGGCTTTTGGTATGAGCACTTTTACAGCAATTCACACACCTTGTGTCATTTGGCCTGGGCAGTGAACTTACTGACCTCTGGTCTGGGATCAGGGTAGAAACTCTGGGCAACTGTTGGTCTCAACCACAGATCTGGGTTCAGATTACCGAGCCCCAGTTGCAACCTGAAACAGCAGGAGGATGTTAGAGCATTGAGCTAGTAACCGAAAGGTCGATGATTTGAATACCCAAGCCGACAAGGTGAAAAATGGGTTGATGTGCCCTTGAGCAAGGCACTTAACCCTAATTTGCTCCAGGGGCGCCGTAATATTATGGCTGATCCTGTTTTTACATATCTGATCCTTAACCAGGATCTCTGTTGGGCAGGCAGACCGACTGGCAGGCAGACAACTGTAGACTTGTGTGGGTGTGGAGAGCCTTCTGGTGGCTGCTGTTTGTCAGGTGCTTCAGGAATGTGGTGAAGAAATTGAAAAATGAAGGTTGAATTCAGTAGGCTGCATGAAACTGATAGGTAGGCCTACTACGTACTGAACACGGCCATTGGAGAAAACTATTTGAAATGTTGAAGGCACCACCTGAACTTCTTTTCTGTTCCATTTGAACATGTTTTCCCCTGTTTGTGCTTCCCTGAAGGTGATATGGTGTGATGCTTGTTAGTAACTCTGTTCCACAAGCCTTGAACAAGAGAAACCACATTAGCTTAAGGAGACAGAAATAGCTTTTTAACTGCCGCACAGGTTGTGTTTTAGCAGTGTTACAGGCCTAGCTTGTTTGTATGGTTGTGTGAAATGGAAGTTGTCCTGTAGGCATATGTGATGTTTAGGTTACTCCAGCCAAACATTCTCTACCCTGACTTACTGCACAGACTGAGTTCATCATTTGAACCAACTTTCACAGTGGATGTATTATCTCTGCTACTTCTATGCTGCTTCTATGGTTTTAATTGTTTGGATAGGAAGAAGCACTGTGCGGGCCTTTTATTGACCTGTATAAGGCCTTCCACACTGTGGATCACTCATAACATATTCAGACTTTCAACAATTGGCCTGAAGCAGGCTGCATGTAGCTGGTTAGAAAATTATTTAAAGAACACAATGTGTATTTACTGATGGTGTTAAATCAAGTTTTCTGAACATAACAAATAGTGTCCCACAAGGGAGGGGTGAGGAGGGGGGTGTCCTGTGGGATTATTTAAGATAATCTTTGAGGAGGTACGTTTTCAGATGTTTTTTGGAAGATGGGCAGGGACTCTGCTGTCCTAGCTTCAGGGAGACGCTGGTTCCACCATTGGGGTGCCAGGACAGAGAAGAGCTTTGACTGGGCTGAGCGGGAGCTGCCCTGCTGTAAGGGTGGGAGGGCCACGAGTGTTATGTATGCTATTGACCCCACGGCTGACCAGAATCTTTCACCGCTTGCCTGCCTTTATTGCCCTGCAGAGGGCCTTTGTTGAACTGAAGTTAGTGCTTAATGCAGGTAAAACCAAGTGCATGTTTTCCAATTCACGTAAAAATATATTGAATGATTTATGCATACATACTTCGGATGGTGCCATCATTGATCGTGTTCCCACGTAGAAATGTCTGGGCATCTCGATTGACGATAGGCTTTCATTCAAAATACATGTTGATGAGTTAAGTATTTTATTTTTAAATTGCCTTATTTTATAGGAATAGGTCATACCTTACATTAAATGGCAGAAAATAAATAATTCAGTCGACATTCATTCTGATTTTAGACTATGGCGATATAATTTATATGAATGCTACTGTATTGAAGCCCCTGGACGCTGTATATCATAGTGTATTACACTTCATTACTTTGAAGTCTCCCAAATCCATGCATTGCACTCCTTTTTGTCGATAAAGCCCTCTTGTGTAAACTACCACCACTAACTTTTCTGGTAACCTACAGAAATACAAGTATCAGACATGATCTCAGGAATGGCTAACTCTAGAGGTACGTTCGATCTCGACAGAGTTAGGTAAATATGCCCTTAGCTATTTTGGAATGTCTACAGAGTTCACTGAAATTGAATGAATTGGTGCCTGAAGCAGTTCAGACAGCTATGTGAGGACCTTTTAAGGAAGATGTATTATTATTTGTATGATTTACTGATTTGTTATTTTGTTTTATTGTTGTGTTTTTGCTTGCTTATATCTTGTATGTACAGTTGAAGTCGGAAGTTTACATACACCTTAGCCAAATACATTTAAACTCAGTTTTTCACAATTCCTGACATTTAATCCTAGTAAAAATTCCCTGTCTTAGGTCAGTTAGGATCACCACTTTATTTTAAGAATGTGAAATGTCAGAATAATAGTAGAGAGAATGATTTTATTTCAGCTTTTATTTCTTTCATCACATTCCCAGTGGGTCAGAAGTTTACATACACTCAATTAGTATTTGGTAGCATTGCCTTTAAATTGTTTAACTTGGGTCAAACGTTTCGGGTAGCCTTCCACAAGCTTCCCACAAACGTTTTTTCAGTTCTGCCCACACATTTTCTATAGGATTGAGGTCAGGGCTTTGTGATGGCCACTCCAATTTCTTGACTTTGTTGTCCTTAAGCCATTTTGCCACAACTTTGGAAGTATGCTTGGGGTCATTGTCCATTTGGAAGACCCATTTGTGACCAAGCTTTAACTTCCTGACTGATGTCTTGAGATGTTGCTTCAATATATACACATAATTTTCCTTCCTCATGATGCCATCTATTTTGTGAAGTGCACCAGTCCCTCCTGCAGCAAAGCACCCCCACAGCATGATGCTGCCACCCCCGTGCTTCACGGTTGGGATGGTGATCTTCGGCTTGCAAGCGACCCCCTTTTTCCTCCAAACATAACGATGGTCATTATGGCCAAACAGTTCTATTTTTGTTTCATCAGACCAGAGGACATTACTCCAAAAAGTAAGATCTTTGTCCCCATGTGCAGTTGCAAATCGTAGTCTGGCTTTCATATGGCGGTTTTGGAGCAGTGGCTTCTTCCTTGCTGAGCGGCCTTTCAAGTTATGTCGATATAGGACTTGTTTTACTGTGGATATAGATACTTTTGTACCTGTTTCCTCCATCATCTTCACAAGGTCCTTTGCTGTTGTTCTGGGATTGATTTGCACTTTTCGCACCAAAGTATGTTCATCTCTAGGAGACAGAGTGCGTCTCCTTCCTGAGCGGTATGACAGCTGCGTGGTCCCATGGTGTTTATACTTGCGTATTATTGTTTGTACAGATTAACGTGGTACCTTCAGGCATTTGGAAATTGCTCCCAAGGATGAACCAGACTTGTGGAGGCCTGACTTGGCTGATTTCTTTTGATTTTCCCATGATCTCAAGCAAAGAGGCACTGAGTTTGAAGGTAGGCCTTGAAATACATTCACAGGTACACCTCCAATTGACTCAAATGATGTCAATTAGCCTATCAGAAGCTTCTAAAGCCATGACATCATTTTCTGGAATTTTCCAAGCTGTTTAAAGGCACAGTCAATTTAGTGTATGTAAACTTCTGACCCACTGGAATTGTGATACAGTGAATTATAAGTGAAATAATCTGTCTGTAAACAATTGGAAAAATTACTTGTGTCATGCACAAAGTAGAAGTCCTAACTGACTTGCCAAAACTATAGTTTGTTAACAAGACATTTGTGGAGTGGTTGAAAAACGAGTTTTAATGACTAAGTGTATGTAAACTTCCGAATTCAATTGTATCTAGGCCTATGTTTTGTAACTTTTCCCAGGTCGTTGCTGCAAATGACAGTGTATTCTCAGTCAACTCACCTGGTTAAATAAAAAGTCAATACAAATTAAATAAACATGCATAGTGTATACGTTTTACATAATAATATTATACATATAGCGTTGTCTATTTGTGTATGGTGCATTTCTGTGTGCTGCACATTTTGTGTGGGTCTGTGTGGGTATTCATGGTTTTAGTCTGTGCTCATCATATGAATCTAACATGCTCGCTCTCTCCTCAAGATTGCAGTGTGAGGAGGACACAGACAGATAAACACACACTCTCTGAGCCGTACAGAAGAGGCAGCCTTACCTCAACTCTCAAGCACTATGCCCTTCTGACACACAACTGGTAAGTACAAGGTGTGTCTGTTTGTTGTAAACTACAGTAGAAGCTGTAATCACTAATCAGGCTTAGCCCCAGGCAGAATCTGAGCCACGTTAACCTTATGTGTTGTTGTGGCAGACAAACCGACTGCTCTGTTCCACTCTGGTTTTACAGTAGCCACTTAGACAGGGGACATAATGACAGGCCAACACACAGTGGGAGTCAGAGGGAGATGACTAGACTGACATAAGGACAGCTATACCAGCGGAATGTGTCTGTGGAAGGCAGCCCTTTGTTACTGTAGGTCGGCTTGGATGCACGCACACGCGCACACACAAAGTCCAGCAAGCCACACAAAGGCCAATGTTGTCTGTTTGGCACACATGGTTCTCTATGCTGTATGTCAGTGAGCTGAACGACTCCTTATTCCTCATTAGGCTCACTGTCGTGTGTGTGGAGGATTTAATGAGAGAAGGGAAGGATACTAGGAATGTTATCAGACAGCTGCCGATATTAAACATTTCACTATGACAAATTTGTTTCAGTACTGTAGGTGGGTCGTTCCACCAATTCAGTGCCTTTTGTGAAGTGTAACAAAAAAATAAGTTTGATTTCACCTAATTTTAACATTCTGTCATAAAGAGTACATGTTCAACTTCATAAAAAACATGTTTTCCCATCTCAAGGTTAAATAAAAAAGTAACAGGGTTGACCGTAGCAGGGTTGGCGATTTCATCTTAAATCAGCCATAAATCCCCTCCTGACGGGGAATGGAAGCTTGTTGTGTGCAACAGGGAGTGGCAATTGAATGCAAGCTTCACAAAAAAATGTAATGGCTAAAACAATAGAAATAAAATGTCCTTCATGACAGTAAAAAGAAGGAAAACAAACAAACAATAACAAATCATTAAAGAGTCAACTGCTTGTTTGAATCCCATGTATGTTGTGAGTGGAAGATGGTAATGGGCTGGTGATACGATATTATCACGATATTTAGGTGCCCATATGTATTGCGATTCTCACAATTCTATATGTATTTCTATTCTGCAATTAGTTTTTGTTTTTTATTGCGATTTGATGTTCCAAACATATGTCTTACTATATGCCATCTGCAGAGAGATGAGAGAGCATAAGAAAATGAGTTTTTATCAGTCAGGGAATTAAAAGTGCTGAAAACATGTTGGCTCACTAAGATTGAGAACAAGGTATAGGATGAAAAATACCAGAGTTTTGGCACAGGTACGTCCGATTTAACGCTACCTACAGTTTATTTTATAAATCGATACTTGGAGTCTAATTTCGTCCCAAAATAATATCGCAATATGTAATTATTGATTTTTAACCCCATCGCTACTATGTATGGGTAACAGGGTTGTCGTGCTATGCTCGACCCAATCAGTTTTTCACCACACAGCACCAGAAACTGGCCAAAAAGAGTAGAACCAGCTCTCCTGCTTATACAATGATTTGACTGTTAGATTTTTCTTTTGAAAATAATATTTAAAGATAAATAGTTTCACCATAATTAAACGAAAGTTCAGTTCATGTAACAGAGTTGATCTTAAAATAAGGGACAGATATAAATGAATCACATGAAATAAATAATAATCTTCAGAAATTACTTTGTCCAAGTAACAAAATGAGGGCTTTACAATGATGGTAAAACTTGGAGACATTTTGGGATTAAGTGGGTTGAAATCCTCCTAGAAGTGACACAGGTTTGATGGAGGTACACGTCAAAATGCTGAATTCTTGCACTTTAGCAAGCCGTTATTCATATGAAAAATAAGATTTACTGAATTCTCAGTGTAGTCTATATTAAAGGGCACTTCATTTAATATTGATGCACAATTTCAACTTAAAATATCTCTCACACACACACATACACAGTTTATGGTGTGACTGTGCTGCCAACTCTAACACCAGACCTTTCCCCAAAAAGTATACACAGTTTCTCTTTTGTTCTGTAAATGTAGAACTTTTCATTTTGGAAAAAAAATCATACGTGAAAAGTAATACACAAAACATTAAATCTACATGGCTCATGTGTGTAAATGGTGGGAACTGTTGTCTCTTCTAGTATGACAGGCCAGGACACACTCTGCAGCAAGGTCTGCGGTATCTATGTTTTCTCCTAGGAAAATGTTGATTTTCTCCTCGACAGGCAGTTTAATAAATCCTGTAATTCGTTCTTTACATTTCATGTGATGAATTCCTCCTGATTGGAGCATATTTGGAGCAGTGGAGTAGGAAGTGCTGCTCATCCTCTACCTCACCTGTACCACAATATCTCTCTCTCTCTCTCCTCTCTTTCTGTCTCCCCGCCCTCTCTCTATCCTCTCTCGCTGTCTCTCTCACGCACACTCACTTTCATACTTGAGGATTACACTGCACACTGCCAACTGAGCTAGTTAAACCACAGCTTAGTGAGCATCTGTGTGTGTCTGTCTGCATGTGTACTTGGCACCTGTATGTGGGGCTAGAGCACTGCTGAATTCCCACATCTGAAGTGAATCTCCTATCAGTTTCATCCACAAGGGAGCACTGTTGATCCAGGGTTTTGTCAGCATTGGTGTGATAAATGAAATATGGGTTTACGTAGTTTCTCTCTGTCATAGTAATTGTGTGTGTGTGTGTCCAGAGTGCACACACTGAGGATGAGTAGTGCTCTCCGGCACTGACAGACAGATGGTGTGGGAATTATGGACCTCCCCAATGGCCAATCAAGCGTCACCACCGCCACTGCCTCGGAGGTGAGACACGCCCCTTTCCCCCTTAACTTCTCCCATTCTGATTATTTCATTAATGTGTGTCTGTGCAGGGCTAGAACAAACACTGACAGAGTGCTATGGGTGTCAATCACACCCCCATTTCTTTGAGCTTTATGTTTCCCATGTTCCCTGCCCTAACGTGTATGTGGTTGTCTCCAGAAGAGCAGCAGCTCAGAGTCTCTCAGTGAGAAGGGTTCTGAGCTGAAGAAGAGTTTTGATGCTGTCGTCTTTGATGTCCTGAAGGTCACCCCTGAGGAGTATGCAGTAAGTACCCACCCTGCTGTGTGTGTGTAAGGAATAGCGCGTATGTGACATTGAGACACTAGAAGGGGAATGATGCATCTTGGAAAGTCTTTTGGAAAGAGAGGAAGAAAGGAGGATGAAGTGGGTGAGTTCAGTAATAGTAGATTTGTGTTGGCAGGAGGGCACACAGGCCCTAATTTCCTCAGATATTCTCAATAGAACGAGGCCATTCTAAAAGCTACAACTCCCAGCCGCTGTTAGATAGATCACCATGGTCCTCCCTAGGCAGTCAGTTTCCATGATGTCAGACAACATAAACCATCTGCCTGCGTAGACTAGACCATTACTCTGTGTAGAGTATAATGAAAGGCTGTGATTTACCTGCTTTTCCCTGAAAAGCCAAAGCTCTGTATATTATATATAGAAGATTTAGGTCCACTGTCTAACTTGGTCGTTTTTCGTCCAGGCAGTATGGCTAGAGCATTACTGTAGCCCAGTTGTGATTTGTGACGCGATTACCCACTGGGCACATACGTCAGTTCAACGTCTAGATTTTGTTGAGTTGTCAACTAACGTGAATTCAACGTGAAATCAACCAACCTTGTCATTGTATTTAGTTCAAAAGTTGGTTGATACATTTTTGCAAAGCCAATCAGTTTTCCGTGTTGAATCAATGTCATCACATTGAATTGTTTGATTTGAAATGACATTGAAACAATGTTGACTCAACCAGTTTTTGCCCAGTGGCTAGTGCAGCAACTTTTTAATGCTGACGCAGTCCCTCTAGTTAAGTATTTAGGAAGGTTCCATACTCTGTTCTTTGTTCTAGGTATAATTCTAGTTTGAGCCTTTCTTCTCACTTCTCACTCTCCCCTGCCTTGCCATACCCAGCTAGACAGACAGAGGGTGGTCTCTACCTTTTCTCTAACCCTCCAGATGGAATTTCTCCTGGTTATTCTGGGACTGTTGAATTAAGTTTTTGAAGCGCTGCCTGCAATGATGTCAGGTCAACTCTTCAGTCCAAATCTGTTTCCCTAATTACTGCTCCGATGCCCCCATCTCCCCTTCTCTCTACCCCCCTCCCTCTCTCTCTCTCCTTCTCTCTATCCCGCTCTCTCTCCTTCTCTCTCTCCCACTCTTTCTCTCTCTTTCCCTCTCTCGCGCTCGCTCTCTCTCTCACTCTCCAGGGTCAGATCACTCTCATGGATGCTCCGGTGTTCAAAGCCATTCAGCCTGAGGTGAGTTACAGTACAGGACCGTCTGTCTGTGTCCCCCTGCTTCTCTTCTTACACACCTCACACACCACGACCACTACACACACACTCACACACACACTCATTCTCACACCCTATAAATGGTCTATGTGAATGCCAGTATAAGCATGTGTATCTGTGTGTTGGCTCTCTGTAACCTTGTAAAGCGAGCTGACAGGCCTCAGGGATAACCTGTGTTTAGGGTTGGCCACAGCAGACCACTTAAAACAGCGTCCGTCCGTCCACATCACGCCACACCACCACCCTGTGGAATCACTCTGGGTTCTGATTGGTTAGCAGTGTAGGGTAGGCCTATTGGTTCCACCTATGCTCAAACTAGATTTTGCACTGGTTGCAGTTTAAGTAAGACATTGAAATAAGAAAGTAAGGAATTAGTTAAGGATAGAATAATGGTTAAGGTTGTGGTCAAAATGGATGTGTTGTTGCTAGCCTGTAGAGTGGGACAGTTCTGCCTGCCTGAGCCCTCCAATGATTCAAACTCCAATGAAAGGAAGTTTTACTGTTGTATCTGTTGGTGCCTTTCCACAGCTCTGCTACCAAGGGATTTATGGAGACTAACATGCCCTTGTGTTCTGTTCTGACTGACTGCACACAGACTGGCTGACTGACAGACTGACTAGGCATTTGATGATCTCTCCTCACATTGAAACCCAATGTAGCGTTCTGGGCCCTTCACTTTCATGACTTATGGATATGGAAGAAAAGGAGAAGATGAGAAAAATAGAAAGAATGGAGGGAGAGCAGAAGGGATATTAAATAAGGTGAAAGATGTGTGGGGGGGGGGAGTAGAGGTGAGTGGGCTGGAGTGAGAGAGAAGGGGAAGCGGTACCCGATGCACCAAGTCTGGAACTAACAGGACCCTGAACAGCTTCAGCCCCTCAAGCTATAAGACTAATAAATAGTTAGTTAAATATTTTACCAATAGCTACCCGGAATATCTGCATTGACACTTTTTGCACTAACTCTTTTGACTCATCGCATACGCTGCTGTTACTGTTTAGTATCGATCCTGTTGCCTAGTCACTTTATCTCTACCTATATGTACATGGTGCCTTCAGAAAGTATTCATACCCCTTGACTTATTCCACATTTTGTTGTTACTGCCTGAATTCAAATTGATTAAATTGTTATTTTTCCTCACCCATCTACACACTACCCCATAATGACAAAGTGAAAACAACATGTTTTTAGAAAGTTTTGCTAATTTATTCAAAATGAAATACAGAAATATCTAATTTACATAAGTATTCACACACCTGAGTCAATACTTTGTAGAATAATAGATTGATTTGGCAGCGAGTACAGCTGTGAGTCTTTCTGGGTAAGTCTCTAAGAGCTTTCCACACCTGGATTGTGCAACATTTTCCCATTTATTATTTTCGAAATGTTTCAAGCTCTGTCAAATTTGTTGTTGATCTTTGCTAGACAACAATTTTCAGGTCTTGCCATAGATTTTCAAGTAGATTTAAGTCAAAACTGTAACTAGGCCACTCAGGAACATTCAATGTCGTCTTGGTAAGCAACTCCAGTGTAGATTAGGTAGATTAGGTTATTGTTCAGCCTAAAGGTAAATTAATCTCCCAGTATCTGGTGGAAAGCAGACTGAACCAGGGTTTCCTCGAGGATTTAGCCTGTGCTTAGCTCCATTATGTAAAAATGTTTATCCTGAAAAACTCCCCAGTCCTTAACGATTACAAGCATACCCATAACATGATGCAGCCACCACTATGTTTGAAAATATGGAGAATGGTACTCAGTAATATGTTATATTGGATTTTCCCAAAACATAACACTTTGTATTCAGGACAAAAAGTCAATTGCTTTGCCACATTTTTTGCATTATTACTTTAGTGCCTTGTGACAAACAGGATGCATGTTTTGGAATATTTTTATTCTGTACAGGCTTCCTTCTTTTCACTCTGTCAATTAGGTTAGTATTGTGGAGTAACTTCAATGTTGTTGATCCATCCGTTTTCTCCTGTCACAGCCATTACACTCTAACTGTTTTAAAGTCACCATTGTCCTCATGGTGAAATCCCTGAGTGGGTTCTTTCCGGCAACTGAGTTAGGAAGGACGCCTGTATCTTTGTAGTGACTGGGTGTATTGATACACCATCCAAAGTGTAATTAATAACTTCACCATGCTCAAATGGGTATTCAATGTCTGCTTTTTTATTTTTACCCATCTACCAATAAGTTCCCTTCTTTGCGAGGCATTGGAAAACCTCCCTGGTCTTTGTGGTTGAATCTGTGTTTGAAATGTACTGCTGGATTGAGGGACCTTACAGATAATTGTATGTGTGGGGTACAGAGATGAGGTAGTCGTTCAAAAATCATGTTAAACACTTATTGCACACAGAGTGAGTCCATGCAACTTATTATGTGATTTGTTAAGCACATTTTTACTCCTGAACGTATTTAGGCTTGCCATATCAGTGGTTGAATACTTATTGATTCAAGACATTTCAGCTTTTCCTTTATATTTAATTTGTAACAATTTCGAAAAACATAATTCCACTTTGACATTATTGGGGATTGTGTGTAGGCCAGTGACAAATCTCAATTTAATCAGTTTTAAATTCAGGCTGTATCACAACAAAATGTGGAAAAAGGGGTGTGAATACTTTGAGTGCACTATCTACCTCAATTACCTCGTACCCCTGCACATCGACTCTGTACTGGTACCCCATGTACAGTGGGGAGAACAAGTATTTGATACACTGCCGATTTTGCAGGTTTTCCTACTTACAAAGCATGTAGAGGTCTGTAATTTTTATCATAGGTACACTTCAACTGTGAGAGACGGAATCTAAAACAAAAATCCAGAAAATCACATTGTATGTTTTTTAAGGAATTAATTTGCATTTTATTGCATGACATAAGTATTTGATACATCAGAAAAGCCGAACTTAATATTTGGTACAGAAACATTGTTTGCAATTACAGAGATCATACGTTTCCTGTAGGTCTTGACCAGGTTTGCACACACTGAGCAGGGATTTTGGCCCACTCCTCCATACAGACCTTCTCCAGATCCTTCAGGTTTCGGGGCTGTCGCTGGGCAATATGGACTTTCAGCTCCCTCCAAAGATTTTCTATTGAATTCCGGTCTGGAGACTGGCTAGGCCACTCCAGGACCTTGAGATGCTTCTTACGGAGCCACTCCTTAGTTGCCCTGGCTGTGTGTTTCGGGTCGTTGTCATGCTGGAAGACCCAGCCACGACCCATCTTCAATGCTCTTACTGAGGGAAGGAGGTTGTTGGCCAAGATCTCGCGATACATGGCCCCATCCATCCTCCCCTCAATACGGTGCAGTCATCCTGTCCCCTTTGCAGAAAAGCATCCCCAAAGAATGATGTTTCCACCTCCATGCTTCACGGTTGGGATGGTGTTCTTGGGGTTGTACTCATCCTTCTTCTTCCTCCAAACACGGCGAGTGGAGTTTGGACCAAAAAGCTCTATTTTTGTCTCATCAGACCACATGACCTTCTCCCATTCCTCCTCCGGATCATCCAGATGGTCATTGGCAAACTTCAGATGGGCCTGGACATGCGCTGGCTTGAGCAGGGGGACCTTGCGTGCGCTGCAGGATTTTAATCCATGACGGCGTAGTGTGTTACTAATGGTTTTCTTTGAGACTGTGGTCCCAGCTCTGTTCAGGTCATTGACCAGGTCCTGCCGTGTAGTTCTGGGCTGATCCCTCACCTTCCTCATGATCATTGATGCCCCACGAGGTGAGATCTTGCATGGAGCCCCAGACCGAGGGTGATTGACCGTCCATCTTGAACTTCTTCCATTTTCTTCCAGTTGTTGCCTTCTCACCAAGCTGCTTGCCTATTGTCCTGTAGCCCATCCCAGCCCTGTGCAGGTCTACAATTTTATCCCTGATGTCCTTACACAGCTCTCTGGTCTTGGCCATTGTGGAGAGGTTGGAGTCTGTTTGATTGAGTGTGTGGACAGGTGTCTTTTATACAGGTAACGAGTTCAAACAGGTGCAGTTAATACAGGTAATGAGTGGAGAACAGGAGGGCTTCTTAAAGAAAAACTAACAGGTCTGTGAGAGCCGGAATTCTTACTGGTTGGTAGGTGATCAAATACTAATGTCATTCAATAAAATGCAAATTAATTACTTAAAAATCATACAATGGGATTTTCTGGATTTTTGTTTTAGATTCAGTCTCTCACAGTTGAAGTGTACCTATGATAAAAATTACAGACCTCTACATGCTTTGTAAGTAGGAAAACCTGCAAAATCGGCAGTGTATCAAATACTTGTTCTCCCCACTATATATAGCCAAGTAATCATTACTCATTGTGTATTTATTCCTTTTGTGTTATTATTTTTGTACTATTTAAAAAAATGTCTGCATTGTTGGGAATGGCCCGTATGTAAGCATTTCACTGTTCGTCCTCACCTGATGTTCACGAAGCAGGTGACAAATTGTATTTTATTTGAGAAGAGAGCAGAGTGACCCAGTGTGTGATGGCAGGGACGGAGGGCTCTTCTTGCTCTGACTGTGTGTTTTGTCTCTGATCTTGTGCGAATGTGGGTTTGTGCGTGCGTGCATGCATGTGTGTGCGTCAGGGTTTCCATTAGCCAGGAATAGCCGGCTTTTGGCCAATACATTTTTTTGGGATAAGCAATAAATAAAATAGGCGCTTTTTAGCCTATTCATTGATGGAAATACAAGTTGATAGAAATACTTTTGACTGGTCATGCTTATCGGTCTATAGGTTCATTTTCATAATTTAGTGGAATTAAATTGCTGCGTGTGTAGGCTACAGTATATTCGTTATGTATCTTATCACATGCATACAGCATACGGATACAGAGCCGTTGACCGGAAAATCTGTCAAATGGCAACGGAAGGCAGACTTCACCAGCGTGTCACACCACTTTGCAATGAGCTGGAGGCAGTAGGATATGCATTTTGTTTGAAACCTGAACGTTTTAATACATATTATGAGGCATATCTTACCTTGCTTATTAGATCCTAATTTCTAACGGATATTTTCATCTGTCACATGAAACCACTGGCATGTGCAGTGCCCTTTTGACAGTGTTTCCCTGCTAATTGCATTATGTAATGAACATTCACGCGTAGACTACTGCCTTGTGCGCAGTGCTGCGCTTATAATGTGAAGAAACAATAGTTAATAAACATTTTAACCTAAATGTTCTGATCTGTTGCATCACTCATTTGCTTAGTAATTTTTTTTATGTTGATTTGGTTTTGGGATCGATCTTCCCACAACTGTCCCAGAGGCTATTTCTTTCTCGACAAGCTGACCAATAGAATTGGTGAACTTTTATACTATGGGGATAATAGATTGACATAGACTAGTGATTTTGCTATTCGTCACTTGTCTTGTTGGCTTAGGACATCATCATTTGGTAAGAAGGACCGCACATCATTGCATCGTCGACTTGCATGTTCTGTTAATATGAATTTCCATAATCTAAATGTGGTTTCTGTCATTCTGAGCACTGTGGGTGGACGCCCTAATCAGGTTACACACCCAAAGCATATGGGTCCGGCAGATTTCTGAAATGTCCGGTAAATTTAAATGTTGCTAGTCAAATGTCCTGCGCCACATTTTCCAAACGTAAACCCTGGTGTGCGAGTTTGTGTGTGCGCAAGTGCGCGTGCGAGAGCCATCACTGTCTAGTTGGAGTTTCCACTCCTGTCACTCTCCTTCCCCTCACATCTAGAATGGAATAAACATCTGTGTCTGTGTGTGTCCACGGTATGGATGTGTGTCGACTGTGTGTGTCCTGTTATATCACTCAGTGGTTTTAACTGAATCTATGCATATGAAAGTAGTGAATAACATGACTGGAGAGACTTGGAAGGCTGGGACTGTAGTTAGTATTTTACTGTGACAGACAGACGGACAGACGGACAGTTCTTCTCCTTATCTTTTAGTATCCTATAAAGTACCTCCTGTTATGATACTGAAATAAACTTGCCTTCTGCTACCACTCTGGACACTCACCACAGCCTGATCTTTCTGACTGTCTCTCACACAGGCCAAATCCTAACTGGAGATGCTGAACTTGCATTTTCACAAAACTCTCATTGATGTCAATGCACAGTACACAGAAGTCAGTTGCGCATGCAGTACAACAAGTCCTCAGTCTCCCTCTCTCCCAGCTTGGATTTAAACTCAACATTGAAGAGTTTTAATGGTACATGACATAGCACGTTTTATGCTGATACGGCTATATTAATCCATTTTTCCAAAAGAGAACTTTTGTTTTCCGTGATGTTTGAATTCTGAACCAGACCAGTGATACTACAGTAGTTAACTGTAGGGGATCAACTCTGGATCACTTCTCTTCATTAGTCCTTCCCCACTGTACCTGTTTCTAACACCACCAGACCCTCATAAAGACATTAAAGGAAATATCCACCCCAAACCACTAATTCCTATCATTTACAGTGTTAAATAACACAATGTGAGGACAATATTTTTTGTGAACAAGCGTTTCATTTTGTCGTTATAAGGTTGGTAGCAACGTGAAAATCATTGTGGAAATCTTTTGCCTCAAGTCAACTACAAAACCCACAATGCAATACTCTCTTTATGGGCTGGCAAGCTAGCCATCTAGCTAGCTAGCAAACATTCTTTGGTATTGTGTGTAGCTATCAGCATGTGAAGTAGCTAGTTGGCTGTAAAATTGCCTAAACAAACTGCACTATCAATTTAGTGTACAATCTCCTAAAGTTCAATCTGACATATATGATAGACGTTTCCGCGATGTAAAAGTAATATTCCTATTACCTCTAAAAGTCTAAGCCGTTGGGGCAGGGGTTCTACTAAGCTAACATATGGTATTGTTTTAAGATGGTCATACCATGGACCATGTATCAAAATACCAAAATCAATCTGATTTTAAAATAATATTTGGCCTATACTATGAAAAAAAACAGTAAGTCGCTCTGGATAAGAGCGTCTGCTAAATGACTAAAATGTAAATGTATAGCCCATAGAAACGCATTGAACAACACATTCATAAATGGCAAAAAGGACAGTCAAAAAATTAATCATAAGGAATAAAGTTTGGAAGAGCATGTTAAATGTGCAACCAGAGGGGAAAAAACTCTAGACCACCTTTACTCCACACACAGAGACGCATACAAAGCTCTCCCTCGCCCTCCATTTGGCAAATCTGACCATAACTCTATCCTCCTGATTCCTGCTTATAAGCAAAAACTGAAGCAGGAAGCACCAGTGATTCGGCTAATAAAAAAGTGGTCAGATGACGCAGATGCTAAGCTACAGGACTGTTTTGCTAGCACAGACTGGAACATGTTCCGGGGATTCTTCAGACAGCATTGAGGAGTACACCACATCAGTCACTGGCTTCATCAATAAGTGCATCGATGATGTCGTCCCCACAGTGACCGTACGTACATACCCCAACCAGAAGCCATGGATTACAGGAAACATCCGCACTGAGCTAAAGGGTAGAGCTGCCGCTTTCAAGGAACGGGACTCTAACCCGGACGCTTATAAGAAATCCCGCTATGACCTCCGACGAACCATCAAACAGGCAAAGAGTCAATACAGGTCTAAGATTGAATCATACTACACTGGCTCTGACGCTCGTCGGATGTGGCAGGGCTTGAAAACTATTACAGACTACAAAGGGAAGCACAGCCACGAGCTGCCCAGTGACACAAGCATACCAGACGAAGCTAAACCACTTCTATGCTCGCTTCGAGGCAAGCAACACTGAAGCATGCATGAGAGCACCAGCTGTTCCGGACGACTATGTGATCACGCTCTCCGTAGCCGATGTGAGTAAGACTTTTAAGCAGGTCAACATTCACAAGGCCGCAGGGCCAGACGGATTACCAGGACGTGTACTCCGAGCATGTGCTGACCAACTGGCAAGTGTCTTCACTGACATTTTCAACATGTCCCTGACTGAGTCTGTAATACCAACATGTTTCAAGCAGACCACCATAGTCCCCGTGCCCAAGAACTCTAAGATAACCTGCCTAAATGACTACCGACCCGTAGCACTGACGTCTGTAGCCATGAAGTGCTTTGAAAGACTGGTCATGGCTCACATCAACAGCATAATCCCAGAAACCCTAGACCCACTCCAATTTGCATACCGCCCCAACAGATCCACAGATGATGCAATCTCTATCGCACTCCACACTGCCCTTTCCCACCTGGACAAGAGGAACACCTACGTGAGAATGCTATTCATTGACTACAGCTCAGCATTCAACACCATAGTGCCCTCTAAGCTCATCACTAAGCTAAGGATCCTGGGACTAAACACCTCCCTCTGCAACTGGATCCTGGACTTCCTGACGGGCCGCCCCAGGTGGTAAGGGGTAGGTAACAACACATCTGCCACACTGATCCTCAACACGGGGGCCCCTCAGGGGTGCGTGCTCAGTCCCCCTCCCTGTACTCTCTGTTCACCCATGACTGCATGGCCAGGCACGACTCCAACACCATCATTAAGTTTGCCGACGACACAACAGTGGTAGGCCTGATCACCGACAACGATGAGACAGCCTATAGGGAGGAGGTCAGAGATCTGGCCGTGTGGTGCCAGGACAACAACCTCTCCCTCAACGTGACCAAGACAAAGGAGATGATTGTGGACTACAGGAAAAAAAAGAGGACTGAGCACGCCCCCATTCTCATCGACGGGGCTGTAGTGGAACAGGTTGAGAGCTTCAAGTTCCTTGGTGTCCACATCACCAACGAACTATCATGGTCCAAACACACCAAGACAGTCGTGAAGAGGGCACGACAAAGCCTATTCCCCCTCAGGAGACTAAAAAAATTTGGCATGGGTCCTCAGATCCTCAAAAAAATTCTACAGCTGCACCATCGAGAGCATCCTGACTGGTTGCATCACCGCCTGGTATGGCAACTGCTTGGCCTCTGACCGCAAGGCACTACAGAGGGTAGTGCGTACGGCCCAGTACATCACTGGGGCAAAGCTCCCTGCCATCCAAGACCTCTATACCAGGCGGTGTCAGAGGAAGGCCCTCAAAATTGTCAAAGACTCCAGGCACCCTAGTCATAGACTGTTCTCTCTGCTACCGCACGGCAAGCGGTACCGGAGTGCCAAGTCTAGGTCCAAAAGACTTCTCAACAGCTTCTACCCCCAAGCCATAAGACTCCTGAACAGCTAATCATGGCTACCCGGACTATTTGCACTGCCCCCCACCCCATCCTTTTTACGCTGCTGCTACTCTGTTAAGTATTTATGCATAGTCACTTTAACTCTACCCACATGTACATATTACCTCAACTACCTCAACTAGTCGGTGCCCCGCACATTGACTATGCAACGGTACCCCCCTGTATATATAGCCTCCCTACTGTCACTTTATTTTACTGTATATATAGCCTCCCTACTGTCACTTTATTTCACTTCTGCTCTTTTTTTCTCAACACTTTTTTTGTTGTTTTATTCTTACTTTTTGTTTAAAATAAATGCACTGTTGGTTAAGGGCTGTAAGTAAGCATTTCACTGTAATGTCTGCACCTGTTGTATTCGGCGCATGTGACCAATAAAATTTGATTTGATTTGATTTGTCCTACGTCTAGGCTCAGGAAATGTTTTTGTTTTTTTGGACACATTTAACCCCTTTATTTTTGCTGGCACAAAAATACCTTCTTACTAACATTCATTTGTATGGGTTACCTTCAGATGAGTCCTGTGACAGTTATGGGGGTCGTAGAGCAAAACTGAGAACACAATCGTGTTCATGAGGCTCCTTCCCCTTCTACAGTGGGTTCATATTAGTTTGTAGCCCAAGCGATTTGGACGCTACAGACAGAAGTTGGCACACCAGCGTTACCGACTCCGGACGTGTCCCGTGGGGCTTGTGGGGGTCTTAGAGCAAAATGGAGAACACCATCGTGTTCGTTAGAGTCCCATCTTTCCATAAAGTGGTCATATTAGTTTGTTTGTACGCTACAGACTTTTTCGTGAGAATGTCTCATGGTCTGACAAACACAGCTGTAGCTCGGCTACCTTTAACCGCAGATGCGGAAGGCCAACGTAGGCGGATGCGGTGGATTGAGATGCAGCCCATGCAAAAGAAACACATCTCTAGCTTAAACTGGAAGATTTTAATGGGGATTTTTGTATTATGTTACTTAGATTGATGTAGGATTTATCATTGATGTAGGTCATGTCGGCCGAATTTCTGCCTGCTTGAACGGCAATAGCTCAGATACACATGAAAACATGAAATGACCCAGGGAATCGATATAACATCGCTCAGAGATGCACAAAAACAATATAACATTCAAAATGGGTGAATCATTCCTTTTTAATGTTGATGTCTTGCATATTAATATGAATGAACAAATAACCGTTATTTTCCGTCCGATTTGTTTCCAAGCTGTTCTGGTCGTTGGTTAAAGTTGTAATAAATAACTTTACAGCAGCAGGGTTTATGACAGCAGTGACCCTTCGCAGGGCAGAGCAAGCATGCAGCCAAGCTAGCAAGCTGTTAGACCACTGCGTCATGGAAAAGTTGTCATCTGCTGGACTGTAATGAAAAGTCAGCAGTAGGCTATATTTGTATCAGCGGTCTGGTATGTTTTAATCTCTTTCATGTTATGGAGTAATATTCTCACCGGGCTGTCTAACTTCTTAATAACTGAAAATAGCTGTGTGTTATGAGTTATGACCTATTGCTTTATATTGGTAGCACCCTTCTAGAATATGCTTCTCTAACCAACATAAAACACATCGTAACTGTCTTAACACGGTATGTGTGTGTATGCTGGAGCGGAGCGTGCCCAATTTCATTCGGAGCGAGATTCCCAAAGGCTGGTGTATCTGCGAAAGCCGCTCCAGTAGCGCTCACTTCACGAGTTCAGGGTATGCCGGCCCAGCATGCATTTGTAGTCTACTTGTGTGCTGCAATAGCCACTTGCTTTATCTACTGTCATGGAGTTCACTAAATATTTTCATAAAGAAACTGATAAAACATACAGGTGCAAAATCAAGGTGACTTACAAAGATGAGGAGCAAGAGAAGGAGTGTGGTAATGTAGTGTCCACAACTAAAGAATCATTGTTGAATCTGAAAAGACATGTATCCCAAAAGCATGAAGGTGTACTATTTAACTGTGTGATTGTAGCAAAGTATTTATGAACAAAAAATCTGATCTCTTAAAAGTTGTGTTCATTTTTGTTCTATTACAGTGCCTTCGGATAGTATTCAGACCCCTTGACTTTTTCCACATTTTGTTACGTTACAGCCTTATTCTAAAATGGATTAAAGTGTTTTTTCCCCTCATCAATCTACACACAATACCCCATAATGACAAAGCAAAAAACAGTTTTTAGACATTTTTGCTCATTTATAGAAATAATAAAATATCACACTTACATAAGTATTCAGACCCTTTTCTCAGTACTTTGTTGAAGCACCTTTGGCAGCAATTACAGCATCAAGTCTTCTTTGGTATGACGCTACAAGCTTGGCACACCTGTATTTGGGTGGTTTCTCCCATTCTTCTCTGCAGATCCTCTCAAGCTCTGTCCGGTTGGATGGGGAGCGTTGCTGCACAGCTATTTTCAGATCTCTCCAGAGATGTTCGATTGGGTTCAAGTCTGGGCTCTGTCTGGGCCACTCAAGGACATTCTGAGAATTGTTGGAAGGTGAACCTTCACCCCCAGTCAGAGGTCCTGAGTGCTCTAGAGCATGTTTTCATCAATGATCTCTCTGTACTTTGCTTCGTTCTTCTTTGCCTCGATCCTGACTAGTCTCCCAGTCCCTGCCGCTGAAAAACATCCCCACAGCATAATGCTGCCACCTCCATGCTTCATTGTAGGGATGGTGTCAGGTTTCCTCCAGACGTGATGCTTGGCATTCAGGCCAAAGAGTTCAATCTTGGTTTCATCAGACCAGAGAATCTTGTTTCTCATGGTCTGAGTCTTTAGGTGCCTTATGGCAAACTCCAAGCGGGCTGTCATGTGCCTTATACTGAGGAGTGGCTTCCGTTTGGCCACTCTACCATAAAGGCCTGATTTGGTGGAGTGCTGCAGAGATTGTTGTCCTACTGGAAGGTTCTCCCATCTCCACAGGAACTCTAGAACTCTGTCAGAGTGACCATTGGGTTCTTGTTCACCTCCCTGACCAAGGCCCTTCTCCCCCGATTTGAATAACACAAATCTTGCAGTAATGTACTTTAATCTCAATATAAGACCAGTTAAATGTAAAAAGAAAAACATATTTAATGTTCTCTTACTTAGAAAATAGTATTGATCATATAAGCCTAGACGATATCCCAAAAACCTAACAATATACTGAATTCATACATTTTCAGTAATTTATTTTTCAAATCGGCGAGGTAAACTCATTAAAGTATTCAATAATTTCGCCAAAACATCACTGCTCTAGAGAAGATATGCGTGGAGGAATGGGCCAAAATACCAGCAACAGTGTGTGAAAACCTTGTGAAGACTTGCAGAAAACGTTTGACCTGTGTCATTGCCAACAAAGGGTATATAACAAAGTATTGAGAAACTTTTGTTATTGACCAAATATTTATTTTCCACCATAATTGCAAATAAATTCATTAAAAATGTGATCACAATGTGATTTTCTGGATTTTTTTTCTCATTTTGTCTGTCATAGTTGACGTGTACCTATGATTAAAATTACAGGCCTCATCTTTTTAAGTGGGAGAACTTGCACAATTGGTGGCTGACTAAATACTTTTTTTCCCCACTGTGTACACACACATACACACAGAAAAGGCAGTGTTACTTTTAAAAATTGCACAGTGAGTTTGATTGAATAGAGCACGTAAGCTTACCGTGTGTATGTGTGTGCGCGCCAGTGTAACTGTCTGCCTGTGTCTACATCAGGGGTTACCAAACTTTTTTGGCCCAAAACCCCATTTTGATATCTGAAAATTCTTGGAACCCCACCCATGTGAATATATATATTTTTTAACAGCCAATATTTACTTTTTGATATGGGGCTATGGCAGTCAATTGAAAACATTCTAACAGTATTTCTGATTGTCTTCTTAACTCACCATCACATACTTTTAATGTGGGGCAGTCATTACCAAATTAGTCTGACATAATGTCTCTTATCTCATAATGGCATTTTGAGAAACACCCAGAGTTTCCTCTTGATTGCTATCAATAGCATAAATTCTTTGATTTACAGGGTTATCTGACAAAGGTATTAATGGGAGTTTCTGTGCCTCTACCTCCCAACACCATTGTTTTCACCATATCAATTACTGCTGGTAATATCAAAGTCTGCAATAGTGTGTGGTTTCATAGTGTAGCGGGCCTAGCCATTGACCGTGGGAATGATTCAAGTGCAACAGTCAACTGTGGCCTTTTTCCCGCGATCTAAGGGCACTCTGGTTGAATTTTATCTTTTAGATTTGAATATTTTTATTTTGGATTTTTAAGTTTAACCACATTACAATGATTTTGAGTTACAAAGACTATATTATAATATATATATATATTTTTGTATACATTTCAGGATTTGGGAAATTCTCCTGCGATCCCATTTTCATATCACGTGACCCCTAGTTTGGGAACCGCTGGTCTATGTGTCTGATCACGTTGGTCCTCTCGTACCATTTTATGAGCCATGACATTAGCTGTGTGAGAAAGTGAACAGGACAGGAGTATAACGTACACTACAGACATTATAGGCCTGGCGTTTCAGGAAAACCCGTCTCCTACATGTCATGTAAAACCAGCCATGTAGGAAATAGGAATGCATACATATTCACAGGATATGAAGTGCTAATCACCTAACATGTAACACTAGCCAACAGGGGGTTGGGGCTAGGGAATGAAGCACTGTCTGAGAGATGCATTTTTACACACACACACACACACACACCAAGATACATTTCATAGGGCTTCCTAGAGGCAGGCAAGGTAATGGTCTGAATGCCAATCAGGCGTCAGAGCTGTAGGTAATGTTGCTGTGGTATTCAGAGGACTGCCGCTCAGGCAATTAGGATGGTCTCCTACTGCCCTTCTGTCTCCTGGCCTTACAGCACAGGCCTGGACTCCTGGATGTAATGTTACCCACACACTAACTTTCCATTACGCCTGCTGTCAACCTCCCTCTCCCCTCCTTTCTCTCTCCCCCCTCTCCTCTAGCTCCAGCTGATGTCACTCTCTCTCGCTCTGGTCTGGTCCAAAGGGTGTGTGGAGCTCCAGGTTTCCACTGTGTTGACTGAAACAAGGCCCAGAGCAGAGAAGTGGCTGTGGTATCTCACATTAGATCAGCTCTGTTAGTGGTTTGGCTGGAGCTGCTTTAGCCTTGTGTGTGTGTGTGTGTGTGTGTGTGAACTTCAAAACGCATGCTGTGGAATCATCTGTGAGTTAGTCAGGGGTGTGTACGCTATTGCTGATTTTAGAAATGGAAAGCAGTGAGGGAAGGGCTGGGACCAACTACAACCGCCAAGACAACCACTGCATCTCAAATAATCTTAATGACTGTTTGAAAAGCAATTTTTATGCAAATGTACGCTCAGAGCACAAGGCAATGTCACCAATTCGACAAAGGCATGGCACAGACATAACAACAAATCAAATAGACCAAGTGGCAAATGGCGTTACACAACAGACTGGAGCTGTTTGGTAGGGTAATATCATTGATTGATTCTGTGACTTTGATTGATTCTGGTACTTGCTCCTGGAGGCCATCCCTAGGCCAGGACGATGTGGAAACTAGTGAAACCCATCTGTGGTTTGTTTCAGCAGGCTGACTGCACTTTACAAGTCCCATTAAAGTCCTCTACTGAACGCTTCTACCTCGTCAAACCTCTCTTTTCACACACTCACCAGGACCACCTCGTCAAACCCAGGCACTAAAGGGCCATCTGTGTTGAGCTGTTTTAAAGCTCTGTGTTGTTTTGGATGCCTATAGAGTGAAATGGGATGATCAAGTTATAAAGGCGTTACGGCTTTTGAATTAGCTGTACAACAGTTCCCTGCTGATTTTACACACAGGTTGTAATTGGGAGAGCTTATGAGATAGCTTTGAAAGTAGGGCCCTTTCTGTCATTACGAGATATAATTTAACGTTTCCTTTAGTTCAGATCAGAGGAATATGTTGTTGGGGGAAGTTTGGGGTCAGGGTTAAAAAGTGTTAGGTTAAGGTTATGAGGGAATGCCAGGTGGCTGGGTGCTGCCTGCTACACTGGTGGTGGATGGAGTGAGTTAAACCCCCACACCATGTAAGGTGCTTTGAGACCTAGTGAAATATTTTATATAAATACAATCCATTATTATTGTTCTATTGAATTGAGGTTATTCAAGGTTTAATAGAGTTGAGGTGAGTGTAAGAGGTGTGTGTGTGTGTGTAGGGCTTAAAATGAACACCCACCACCTGCCAAATGCGGGTAGATTTTGGCATTGGCGGGTAAGATGTCTCTTTCACCAGCCACGTTGGCAGGTGGTCAGGCTCCACCGTGCAAGCATTTCACTCGCTTGTGTACAAATAGTATGATCACATTTTATAGTAAAATAAATGCTGTTTTCAAAGTATTTCCCTGGTTTTGTTTCATAGCTGGTAAATGAATCGCATAAAGTCAAAATTACGAACCGTCTATAGCCTATTCCACCTCGTGCTGCAACACTGCCTGGTGGGGGCTGATGTGCGCACGTGAAGAGCTGAGTGAAAGATTCATTTTTAGATGCACTGCGCACAGGCATAAAAGTTGGTCAGATTTACTTGAAACGACAGTCTACAGAAGTGAGACTTTGGCCTTGTTTTTTGGCTATTTACATTGTTTTGTTCACAAGCTAGGTTGTTTTTCTCTGAGTTTCAACTGCCAGGGAAGAGAAGACCACGCTTCTACTAGTCATACTCAATCACACAGGCACAAACATGACTAGAGTCACATTACCACGGTAACCTCCAGCCCTTAAAGGGGCAGGTGAACATTTTTATCATAAAATAAAAAACTCAGCTCACAAAAAATTAAATTAAACAATATACCACATTACTTCTTACTAGTAATACATTTATTGTTTTAGAAACATTACAAAGCATGCTCATCTGTTTTTGTTTCGTTTTGTTTTGTTGGTGTCATTTTAGCTAAAAAATATTTTTTAATCTACCTGCCACAGTGGCTGGTGGACCAAAAGGTTAATGGTATGCCCTGTGTGTGTGTGTGTGTGTGTGTGTGTGTGTGTGTGTGTGTGTGTGGTGATAATAAATAACATCTCCTATGAGACTTTGTCACTACAATTGTAAGTCTTCCCCTGGGACCTACAATACTCCTATGTTGGATATCCATCTCTCTATCGCACTCCTTTCTAAATCAGTCTCCCAATGGAACATCCCAGTCTGGGAGCTATTATTAGGAGATGGGGAAGGAGAATTGTGGAGGAGTGGATAACAAGAGTGGGATTGAGGGGATGAGTGACAGCCAGAGGGGAGCACATGTTGAAAGAGGAGTGTAGGTTAAATACATGAGTGCCATAAGAGACGTGACAGCTGGCACCACTGGGCTACCCCCAACAAACAAACAAACAAACAACACACAGTGGTTTCTCACTCAGTGGTGTAGAGTGTCTGTCAGGGCAGCAGTTTTAACAGTTTACTGCTGTCAGGAGGCTCTGGACCTCTGCTCTCTCTCCCTTTCCTCCTCTCCACTCCCTCTGCTCCTCTCTCACTCTCTCCACTCCAACCCACCAAGCTCAGCTTGGCTCCTGTTGTTCACAATACAGGGGCCATCTCCTCTGCTGTCTTAGAACTGATGACGCTGAAGTTTGAAAGCACCCACCCACTCACGTCTGTTTTTAAAATCTGTGAAAAACTTGTTCACCTCAACACAGACACACACACACACAGGGACGTTGTGTATGATTTATTTGGGCCAGGGTGTGTGTGTTGCTCACTGGGCCAGGGGGCTGCGTCCTCTGGAGCAGGCTGAGTGTTTGGGGCTGGTGGTGGAGGATGTTGTTGCTTCCAGACAGACAATCAGGCATCCAGTCTCGGAGGTGGTCATCAGGAGAGTAGTTCAGCTGATTTAATAGAGATCACAACACATTTTCCTACTGTTCCATCACTGTGTCCCTGGCCCCCTGGTAATGTCCCTGGCCCCCTGGTAATGTCCCTGGCCCCCTGATAATGTCCCTGACCCCTGATCCAGTCTGTCAGTGTGGTCTCCACCCTCTCAGGGCTAGTTCAGAGTCCGTCCAAGTGCACTAGTATCGGACTGCTCCCCTCTGATGACTGGGATAGTTACTTACCCTTATGGCAACTCTGACACTGCTACCTTTCAGCTCTTTGTTTCTGACTTAAAACACCTACTCCTCTCTCTCTCTTCTTACCGTGCCCCCTCCCCTCTCAATGAACTGTTAAGAACAGACTGCGTTTGTCCTTGGTGGAATACACTAACTCTTTACTCCGCTCAAGACCGACTGTGGCTATGTTTGTTGTTTATCCCTGAGTTTGTGTTGTATAAATCCGTGTATATGACTGATTTAGGAGCTGCTGAACCTGTGGGTGTGTGCACCATGTAAATCTGTGACTGTGTGCCTGTTGTGTAAACTTCTAAGTGTTTGTGTGTTTAGGAGCTGTCAAGTTGTGGCTGGAACAAGAAGGAAAAGCACAGCTCTGCCCCCAACGCTGTGGCCTTCACCCGCAGGTTCAACCAGGTAACAGACACACACACAGGCAGAATAGTGGGGGTGGATAGGGGGAGAAATGTCCCCCTGGAGCTGAGTTATGAGCCTTGGCAAGCAGGTAATGGAGATATTACATCCTTTCTCTCCCCCCCATCCTCTCCTCTTTCCTCCCCGTCTCTCCTCACCACATCCCAAATCATACTCTCTTTCCTAATCCTTTGTTTTGGAGCTTGGAGGGTGTCATGGTAACAAAACGTGCTTCCTGCTGACTTGTTGACTCATCTCACATAGGGAATAAACACACACACACACACACACACACACACACTCCGTTGACATATCTCACAGCAGTGCATTCGTCCGTATTCTCTACCTGACACTTCGGCCCTGAATACGACACAATCCATCATCTCAAATCCCCTCCGTCCTATTGTCTCAGCCTGCTTACACACTCTCTCTCTCTCTCACAAATCCCATCAATCTCATGTTCTCATCTCATCAGACTGGGTTCTGTCCGTGATACTGCTAAGAAACACTGAGAAGAGACCTGAGACAGACTCTTTCTTTCCTAACACTGTCCTTAGCTGGCCTTCACTGTCTCTAGTGTTTGTTTAAACTGTTTGGACATGTTTCTCTGTGGTCTGAGAATGTGGTTGTGCATGGTTTTAGTTTGTTTGAGTGTTTTGAGCGTGTGTGCATGAGTACAAATTGAACTCGCGTGTGAAGTCATCAGCAGGAAGCTCTCTAATGACGCACGGGCAGCCTTACCCTTTAATCCTGCTCCGTCTCTCTCTTTCTGCCCCTTTTCCTCTCTCCCTTTCCCATCTCCCGGTCTCTCCCCTGCCAATTTAGGAGTGTCTTTACTGCCCTCCATCTTCTCCCTGCCCCTTTAAGAGTGTCTTTAAGACCCTGCAGACTCAGTATGAGATGATGTTAGAAGAATGTGTTTCTGTGGAAACTTCCCCAAACGGCCGTTACAGATGTTAGTTAGCTGCACAGCACATCACAGGGCCAGCCGACCGGCAGGCAGGCATCAGCCAAGGGAAATGAGCCGATGTGAATAATGGGGCTTGGGCAGGGAGATATCCTTAGCATGAGCTCCAGTCTTAGCACTCTTCCTTTAGCTCTGATATTGGCAGCAGGCTTTGGATGACAAGGGGAAGGCTGCCATCTTTCAGTACTGCTCAAGCCCAAATCAACCCCTAGCTAGTTAGTTAAATAGCTAATCAGACTAACTATTAACTATCTGCATTGACCTTTTTTGCACTAACTCTTTTGACTCATCACATATGCTGCTGTTACTGTTTATTATCTATCCTGTTGCCTAGTCACTTTATCCCTACCTACATATACATATCTACCTCAATTACCTTGTGACCCTGCACATCGACTCTGTACTGGTACCGTGTAGATAGACAAGTTATCGTTGTCATTGTGTATTTATTCCTTGTGTAATAATTTTATTATTATTTCATTGTTGGGAAGGGCCCGTAAGTAAGCATTTCAATGTTAGTATACACCTGATTTTATGAAGCATCTGACAAATACAATTAGAGTTGAGCTGTCTCCATACTGCTTAGGCATTACTTCATGTTGTTCTGAAAACACTGGATAGGTGTAAGCAATAAGGTAATTGTTCCGCCTCACTCTCTGATAAAAGTTTTGGATTGAGTGTGTATGTGTGTGTATATATATGTATGAATGTATGTGTATGTGTGTATGTATATATATGTATGTGTATGTATATATTTATGTATGTGTATGTATATATTTATGTATGTGTGTATATATACATATGTGTGTGTGTGTGTGTATATATATATATATATATGTAGGTATGTGTGTGTGTGTGTGTGTGTGTGTGTGTGTGTGTGTATATAAAAAATAATAAATAATAATAAATATATATATATATGTATGTATGTGTATATATATGTATATGTATATACAGTGGGGAGAACAAGCATTTGATACACTGCCGATTTTGCAGGTTTTCCTACTTACTAAGCATGTAGAGGTCTGTAATTTTTATCATAGGTACAGAGAGACGGAATCTAAAACAAAAATCCAGAAAATCACATTACATTACATTACATTTAGTCATTTAGCAGACGCTCTTATCCAGAGCGAATTACAGTTAGTGAGTGCATACATTTTTATTTTTATTTTTTTTATACTGGAATCGAACCCACAACCCTGGCGTTGCAAATGCCATGCTATACCAACTGAGCTACATCCCTGCCGGCCATTCCCTCCCCTACCATGGACGACGCTGGGCAAATTGTGCGCCGCCCCATGGGTCTCCCGGTCGTGGCCGGCTACGACAGAGCCTGGATTCGAACCAGGATCTCTAGTGGCACAGCTAGCACTGCGATGCAGCGCCTTAGACCACTGCGCCACTCGGGAGACTCGAGCTTACTGGTCACATTATGATTTTTAAGTAATTAATTTGCATTTTATTGCATGACATAAGTATTTGATCACCTACCAACCAGTAAGAATTCCGGCTCTCACAGACCTGTTAGTTTTTCTTTAAGAAGCCCTCCTGTTCTCCACTCATTACCTGTATTAACTGCACCTGTTTGAACTCGTTACCTGTACAAAAGACACCTGTCCACACACAAGGCTGGGATGGGCTACAGGACAATAGGCAAGCAGCTTGGTGAGAAGGCAACAACTGTTGGCGCAATTATTAGAAAATGGAAGTTCAAGTTCAAGATGACAGTCAATCACCCTCGGTCTGGGGCTCCATGCAAGATCTCACCTCGTGGGGCATCAATGATCATGAGGAAGGTGAGGGATCAGCCCAGAACTACACGGCTGACCTGGTCAATGACCTGAACAGAGCTGGGACCACAGTCTCAAAGAAAACCATTAGTAACACACTACGCCGTCATGGATTAAAATCCTGCAGCGCACGCAAGGTCCCCCTGCTCAAGCCAGCGCATGTCCAGGCCCGTCTGAAGTTTGCCAATGACCATCTGGATGATCCAGAGGAGGAATGGGAGAAGGTCATGTGGTCTGATGAGACAAAAATAGAGCTTTTTGGTCTAAACTCCACTCGCCGTGTTTGGAGGAAGAAGAAGGATGAGTACAACCCCAAGAACACCATCCCAACCGTGAAGCATGGAGGTGGAAACATCATTCTTTGGGGATGCTTTTCTGCAAAGGGGAAAGGACGACTGCACTGTATTGAGGGGAGGATGGATGGGGCCATGTATCGCGAGATCTTGGCCAACAACCTCCTTCCCTCAGTAAGAGCATTGAAGATGGGTTGTGGCTGGGTCTTCCAGCATGACAACGACCCGAAACACACAGCCAGGGCAACTAAGGAGTGGCTCCGTAAGAAGCATCTCAAGGTCCTGGAGTGGCCTAGCCAGTCTCCAGACCTGAACCCAATAGAAAATCTTTGGAGGGAGCTGAAAGACCGTATTGCCCAGCGACAGCCCCGAAACCTGAAGGATCTGGAGAAGGTCTGTATGGAGGAGTGGGCCAAAATCCCTGCTGCAGTGTGTGCAAACCTGGTCAAGACCTACAGGAAACGAATGATCTCTGTAATTGCAAACAAAGGTTTCTGTACCAAATATTAAGTTCTGCTTTTCTGATGTATCAAATACTTATGTCATGCAATAAAATGCAAATTAATTACTTAAAAATCATACAATGTGATTTTCTGGATTTTTGTTTTAGATTCCGTCTCTCACAGTTGAAGTGTACCTATGATAAAAATTACAGACCTCTACATGCTTTGTAAGTAGGAAAACCTGCAAAATCGGCAGTGTATCAAATACTTGTTCTCCCCACTGTATATATCACACACACACACACACACACACTACCATTCAAAAGTTTGGGGTCACTTAGAAATGTCCTTGTTTTCATGTTTTTGTTCATGTCCCCACGGGGGGCCAGTATGAAAATAAAAAAGAATAATGTATGCACTAACTGTAAGTCGCTCTGGATAAGAGTGTCTGCTAAATGACGTAAATGTAAATACAGTGTAGACATTGTTAATGTTGTAAATGGTGATTGTAGCTGGAAACGGCTGATTTAAAATAATTAAATTAATGGAATATCTACATAGGCGTAGAGAGGCCCATTATCGGCAACCATCAGTCCTGTGTTCCAATGGCACGTTGTGTTTGCTAATCCAAGTGCTAATCCAATTTTCAAAGGCTAATTGATCATTAGAAAACCCTTTTGCAATTATGTTAGCACAGCTGAAAACTGTGATGAAAGAAGCAATAAAACCTTGAGACTAGTTGAGTATCTGGAGCATCAGCAATTGTGGGTTCGATTACAGGCTCAAAATGGCCAGAAACGAATAACTTTCTTCTGAAACTCGTCAGTCTATTCTTGTTCTGAGAAATGAAGGCGCTTCCATGCGAGAAATTGCCACAAAACTGAAGATCTCGTACAACGCTTTGTACTACTCCCTTCACAGAACAGCGTAAACTGGCTCTAACCAGAATAGAAAGAGGAGTAGGAGGCCCTGGTGCACAACTGAGCAAGAGGACAAATACATTAGTGTCTAGTTTGAGAAACAGATGCCTCACAGGTCCTCAACTGGCAGCTTCATTAAATAGTACCCACAAAACACCAGTCTCAACGTCAACAGTGAAGAGGCGACTCCGGATGTTGACCTTCTAGGCAGAGTTGCAAAGAAAAAGCCATAACTCAGACTGGCCAATAAAAAGAAAAGATTAAGATGGGCAAAATAACACAGACACTGGACAGAGGAAGATTGGAAAAAAAGTGTTATGGACAGACAAATCGAAGTTTGAGGTGTTCGGATCACAAAGAAGGACATTTGTGAGACGCAGACCAAATGAAAAGATGCTGGAGGAGTGCTTGATGCCATCTGTCAAGCATGGTGGAGGCAATGTGATGGTCTGGGGGTGCTTTGGTGGTGGTAAAGTGGGAGATTTGTACAGGGTAAAAGGGATCTTGAAGAAGGAAGGCTATCACTCCATTTTGCAACGCCATGCCATACCCTGTGGACGGCGCTTGATTGGAGCCAATTTCCTCCTACAACAGGACAATGATCCAAAGCACAGCTCCAAACTATGCAAGAACTATTTAGGGAAGAAGCAGTCAGCTGGTATTCTGTGTATTATGGAGTGGCCAGCACAGTCACCGGATGTCAACCCTATTGAGCTGTTGTGGGAGCAGCTTGACCGTATGGTACGTAAGAAGTGCCCATCAAGCCAATCCAACTTATGGGAGGTGCTTCAGGAAGCATGGGGTGAAATCTCTTCAGATTACCTCAACAAATTGACAACTACAATGCCAAAGGTCTGCAAGGCTGTAATTGCTGCAAATGGAGGATTCTTTGACGAAGCAAAGTTTGAAGGACACAATTATTATTTCAATTAAAAATCATTATTTTTAACCTTGTCAATGACTACATTTCCTATGCATCTTGCTATATTTCCTATTCAAACTCATTTCATATATGTTTTCAAGGAAAATAAGGACATTTCTAAGTGACCCCAAACTTTTGAACAGTAGTGTGTGTGTGTGTGTGTGTGTGTGTGTGTTATATATGTATATGTGTTTTAAAAAAAATATAAAAAATATATATATATATATATATGTGTATGTATATATATATATATATATATATATGTGTATGTGTATATATATGTATGTGTATATATATGTATGTGTATATATATATATATATATATATATATATATATATATGTGTATGTGTTATATATATATATATATATGTATGTGTATGTTTTATGTGTGTGTGTATATATATATATATATATATATATATATATATATATATATATATTAGGGCTGTCAAATGATTAAAATTTTTTAATCAAATTAATCAGAATTTTCAGTGGATTAATCATGATTAATCACTATTTGCAATTACACCTGAATCCTAACCATTTTTTTCTGAAATGCATACCAAAAGATAAATAACAGGACACAGATACATAATTTTCATATTATGTCTGTTTATTAACACAGCCAAATAATGGTGTTTTAAATCAAGCTGAAACATACTACACACCATAATATTTGTCTTTGTAATGTTCCATCACTTCCTCTTTGGCATTCCTCTTAACCAGGATGTACAATTTACAGTATTCAATTGAACAGAAAGCAATAAATGTAGTCAAATCATAACAGTGAACTACCACATTTTTGCACAATTTGAGTCATCTGTGGAAAAAAACATTTTCAATAAAACTTTTAAATCAAACCAAAGAACAATCTTTTACGTTTTCCTCCATTCTTTAATCCAGTTGCTCAAAAATCCAGTTGCTAACTACTATAACATGTTGCACTGAAACTGGTCTTTTTGTTTGAACATCACCTTTCAAATCTACTGAGCTTCATCATCTTTCAGCCAGTTGCTGAGGCAAACTAACTTGTTCACATTTTCTGAAAGTAAAGCTGACCTTTTCTTGTTCACAATGTGACCTGCAACTGAGAAAAGTCGTTCACAGGGAACAGTGGTTGCAGGAGTGGCTAGATATCAAATTATCTGAGGTTGATTTTGTTAATTGCCTGCAAACATTCAGCGTGGTCTGGCGCAAACCACTTGCTGAATCTGACGGCCCAGCAAACGCATGTTTGGCGTTGACATGGTACTTCAAGCTTGAACAGCTCCGGTGAAATTGAAACTCCTTCTTACAAATCTTGCAAATAACCTTGTACTTGTTAACTGTACCATCATCATTCTTTTTATATTTGAATCCGTCAATAGGCCCACTTTGCTCACCTTGCTCCATCTCGCCTCTAGCTCCCAACCACTTTCCTGACCTGAATAATTTGTCACACTGCGCATGCGTGAAATGCGTAAAAAAAAATTGACGTAATTAACAGCAAACAACTAATTAACGTCGATTACGCGCTATTTTTGACAGCCCTAAATATATATATATATATATATATATATATATATATATATATGTGTATATATGTGTGTGTGTGTATGTATATATATGTATGTATGTGTGTGTGTGTGTGTTATATATAAATGTATATAGTATATATATAGTGTATATATATATATATATATATATATATATATAATCACACACACACAAAAGTATGTGGACTCCCCTTCAAATTAGTGGATTTGGCTATTTCAGCCACACCCGTTGCTGACTGGTGTATAAAATCGAGCACACAGCCATGCAATCTCCATAGACACACATTGGCAGTAGAATGGCCTCACTGAAGAGCTCCGTGACTTGCAACGTCATAGGATGCCACCTTTCCAACAAGTCAGTTCGTCAAATTTCTGCCCTGCTAGAGCTGCCCCGGTCAACTGTAAGTGCTGTTATTGTGAAGTGGAAACGTCTAGGAGCAACAACGGCTCAGCCGCGAAGTGGTAGACCACACAAGCTCATAGAACGGTACCGCTGAGTGCTGAAGCGCGTACTGCGTAAAAATCGTCTGTCCTCGGTTGCAGCACTCACTACAGAGTTCCAAACTTCCTCTGGAAGCAACGTCAGCAAAATAACCGTTCGTCGGGAGCTTAATGAAATGGGTTTCCATGGCCGAGCATCCACACACAAGCCTAAGATCGCCATGTGCAATGCCAAGCGTCGGCTGGAGTGGTGTAAAGCTCGCCGCCATTGGACTCTGGAGCAATGGAAACGTCTTCTCTGGAGTGTGTTGAATCACGCTTCACCATCTGGCAGTCCGACGGACGAATCTGGGTTTGGTGGATGCCATGAGAACACTACCTGCCCCAATGCATAGTGCCAACTATAAAGTTTGGTGGAGGAGGAATAATGGTCTGGGGCTGTTTTTCATGGTTCAGGCCCCTTAGTTCCAGAAAAGGGAAATCTTAACGCTACAGCAAACAATGACATTCTAGACGATTCTGTGCTTCGCACTTTGTGGCAACAGTTTGGGGAAGGCCCGTTCCTGTTTCAGCATGAAAATGCCCCCGTGCACAAAGCGAGGTCCATACAGAAATGGTTTGTTGAGATCGGTGTGGAAGAACTGGAGTGGCCTGCACAGAGCCCTGACCTCAACCCCATGAATTGGAACGCCGACTGTGAGCCAGGCCTAACGCCCAACATCAGTACCCGACCTCACTAATGCTCTTGTGGCTGAATGGAAGCATGTCCCCGCAGCCATGTTCCAACATCTAGTGGAAAGCCTTCCCAGGAGAGTGGAGGCTGTTATAGCAGCAAAGGAGGACTAACTCCATATTAATGCCCATGATTTAGGAATGAGATGTTCGATGAGCAGGTGTCCACATACTTTTGGTTATGTAGTGTAGGTTGGTATGGCTGGAGAGGGGTAGGTGTAGAGTGTGATGTAGTGGATAGCGGAGGAGTGGTGGTACAGGGATGAAGAGGAGGGTACAGGGATGGATAGAGGTGAAAAGGGTATGGGGGAGGTGTAGATCTAAAGAAGTTTATAGAAGGGTAGATCATGTTCTAGGTGGATGGGGGCTGAGGTAAGGCTGGGTTGGACTGCGGTAAGGCTGGAAGGTGTAGGAGAGGACAGGTAAGGCTGGGGGGGGTGTAAGAGGGGACTGAGGTAAGGCTGGAGGGTGTAAGAGGTGACTGAGGGAAGGCTGGAAGGTATAGGAGAGGACCGGTAAGGCTGGAGGGGGCAAGAGGGAATTGAGGTAAGGCTGGTGGGTGTAGGAGGGGACTGGGGTAAGGCTGGATGGGGCAAGAGGGAATTGAGGTAAGGCTGGTGGGTGTAGGAGGGGACTGAGGTAAGGCTGGAGGGCTCTGAGGGAAGGCTGGAGGGGGCAGTAGTGGACTGAGGTAAGGCTGGAGGGTTCTGAGGTAAGGCTGGAGGGTTCTGAGGTAAGGCTGGAGGGTTCTGAGGGAAGGCTGGAGGACTCTGGAGTGGTCTGAGGTAAGGCTGGAGGGGGCAGTTGAGTTTAAATAACAAATGACAGCACATATTGATGGGTACACTTCCTGCCTTAACTTCCTGCTTTTATTTCCTGCTTTTACTTCCTGCTTTGCACCTCGCCACCAGTCCAGCCATTATGTCGTCCTTGACTTGAATGGGGACGCCCATTATTTTAATTCTATTTCTATGGCAGCACATGCAGTCAGGAGCGGAGGAGAGGAGAAAATGTGCGTCTTACATAAAATTAATTGGCCCCTAGCCAGGTCCAGCTGTAGCCTCTTCTGCACCCAGGCAGTGAGATGGAGCTATCGTAAACTCTCCAGTCCTCTGGAGCTAATCCACAGCTATCAGCTGGTGTCTCTATGTTCCATGTTATTTATGATGATTGCAGAGTTGGAGCAGAGCAGCCTGAAATAGCAGGGATTTATAAGACCATAAACACTACAGGAAAGACACAACTGAGAGCCTCTGCTCTTTCCTCTGGCCTGGCCTGTAGAGTGCACACACATAGACATATGAGCGCACGCACACACACACTATTTTAGGCTTAAGGGGTTAGGGTTATGAGTTAGGTTAGGGGTTAGGTCAAAAAAGATTTGGAATGGGAATACATTTATTACTCTCCAAAAATCCTGACAAATCACGAAAACAAAGTTGTGTGTGCAGGATGTTAGAGGGAAAAAGTCATTTCCAGCCACTTGAATCTCTTGCAGGGCTGTGACCCTCAATGGTGCCAGAGTGTAGTAGGAAAGTATTTTTCCCACAGTGGGTTTCTATACAGAGCCACCTGCAGTAAGCTGATATCATACACACTCACACTGTCCTGTGGGGGGTTTGGTCAGTCTGTTAACCATGTTGCTTCCCTCCTCTGGGCCGGTCTGGGATTCTCATCAGCACAACCCTGCACCGTACAGTAGAACCATGATCACACACACACACACTCTGAAGAGGGGAGGACCTAAAGCTTTGGAGAAGAGGAGGGAAAGTGAGCGGGAGGAAGAGAGGGACTCCTGGGGAGATGGAAAGTTGAAGATGAAGCAAACGAGTTGGAAGTGAAAGAGAGGGATGGAGAGAGAAATATGGAGATAAGTGAGAAGGCTGCAGAGGGAAAGTAAAGGATAGACAAAGCTGACTTCAGGGAGCATCAGTATTGTGTATAGTTGATGACATATTGATGTATTGGTCTATTACACAGACAGGCTGGATATAAGTTTGGTAAAGTGCATATTTCCTTTGTTTTTCCTATGGGTAGTTTAGGTGACAGCGCTCTCGATCTCTCTCCACACTGATCACTCTTGGCTGTTCCTCTCTCCATCTATCTCTCGCTTCCTCACTATCTGTCTCGGTCTCTCACTCTCCACCTCTCTCTTTTTCTCATCTCCTCTCTGTCTCTCTCTCTTCCATACTTTCTCTCTCATACTTTCTCTCTCAATTCAATTCAATAAATGCTTTATTGGCATGAATGGGTGTTTGCCACTGTTGCCAAAGCAATGTATATGAAGTATTACATAAATGAACAATATGTGAGCAACAATTTTTATATATATCAACAACAATAATTATACTGTATATGGAAAATAATACACAAAAAATAAAACAAACAGCAACCATTGAGAAATTACATCTACAAGGGCTCATGTGTATGACATAGTGGGAGTTATTGTCACTTATATTGTGACAGGCCAGGACACACTCTGCAGCAAGCTCTGTTTTCTCCTAACAAAATGCAGATTTTCTCCTCAACAGGCAGTTCAAGAAATCCTGAAATTCTTTCTTTAAATTTCAGGAGATAATTACCTCTGGGTCATATTGGAGCAGTGAAGTAGGAAGAGCTGCTCCTCTAGTTGACCCGACCAACAGTGCTTACGTAGTCTTTCTTCACCGACCTTCCATGTGTTTCTATGTCGTCCTGTCTCTTGCCAGGCTATGGTTACCGAGTCTGTACCTTGTTAATGTCTTCCTTTATTTTAATTATTTGATTTTATCAAGGTGTTGTGCTAATTTGATATCTCTATTGAGAATGTGGTAACATTGAAGTTTGTGATAATAATTAATCAATGTATTTTTGTTAGAGTTCTATTTGTTTCTCTCTCTCTCTCGTTCTCTCTGTGGAACACAGTGTACAGACAACTTTAGACTATAAAAGACTCAGGAGGCCTGATATCAGCTTATTTTCCCACCATTACCACTCCTCTCCCTTCCATCTTTCCATTTCCCTTCCCTCCCTCTCTTCCCTTCCCTCTCTCTTGGGCTGTTGGACCAGACACTGACCGATTCATTGACCTTATTTGCTTTACTATGAGAGGAGAGCTGTGTGTGTGTGTGTGTGTGTGTGTGTGTGTGTGTGTGTGTGTGTGTGAGCTCTTGGCCAATTGATTTATCGGTCGGATCACTTTGTTCTGTCTGGGAATTACCTAACACACACTCTGACCTCATTCTCTTGCATACCTTTTATGGGTAGCTGTTGATACATCAGCTGGAGGCAGGGGTGGAGTGCTGCCGGAGCGGCACTCCCTCACTTTTTTCCATTTGAAAATACACAGAGCTGGAAAACTATTTCTGGAAAATGAATTCTGATGAATTATAAATAAATTATATTTAATTACCACTAAAATTACATGAAAAATGATAGAACGACAAACCAAATAAATATTTATAGCAGGCTAGAGGTAGGTAAATTGTGCTTTTTTTCCCTGTCTTCTCTCTGGCGGTGGCGAGAATGATGAAGAACTGTAGGCTACGTGTGTGCACTGCAGAGGCCAGTCAGAGGCTTGACCACTTTGGCCAATCAGAACATTGAAAAATGATCACCACCAGTTCCTATCCTATATTTTAAAGGGATACTATATTTATGTCTGTTTCCATTATGAAGGAAGTTAGAGGTAGTTTCACAAGCCAATGCTAACTAGTTAGCACAATGACTGGAAGTGTGGGTATCTGCTAGCAAGAAATGCTAATAGTTTAACACCATTTGCTCTAATTTGCTCACAAAACAGTAATTCAGGAAGATCATCTAAATGCATATTCCCATTAAACTAATTGAGATCAATCAAATGATTGGCATGCAGATGCAGTTTGGATGTTTCACCGGTATAACGTGAATAATTATCATTCACGATTGACCGTAATGATGGCCTATTTTGAAATTAGGTATGCCTAACTTGGAGATTGAGGGTATTCAAAATAAACGTTTATTGAGACAATATGTGTGGGTATAGGCAGACGTTGCAATTGGAGGATGCATTTTATGCATATTCTATAGGCTAATGATATAGAATTATATGATATTCAATAGGCTACATCTGTCGGTACAAACCTTGATTGAGGAAATTCTGACGTCAGTTACATTTGTATTTTGTGCTCCCTTGCCTAAAAAAAAATAGCACTACACCACTGGCTGGAGTCTGGTCAACTTTCCTCCATTCCAGTAGCCCTCTCACTCATCTCCTCCAATGCTCTTGTTTTCCCCAAAGATCTCATTGCAGACAGAACAGCTAATCTGATGGAACATTCCCATTAGTTCAGCTTCTCTGTAGACATTGTTGTGATCTGACCTGAGAGCTGTGTGATGTAGGCTTTGACAGAAGGTGTCAGGAACCATGGCAGGGCCAGTCTGAGTCTGTCCTGAAGGAACATTGTACTTGATGTTAAATAGCTGTTATGGTTAGTCAGCAATCACATGTATGAGTGTGTTTGTCTACTCTGTTGGGAAGTGCTGTTTAACCATCTGTCAGGTGCTGTTAATCACTTTGTGCTATGCAAAATAACAAATTGATTGATTGTGTCTCCAGACGACTTTCTGGGTGGTGAGGGAGATCCTTCATGCTCAGACCCTGAAGATCAGAGCTGAGGTACTCAGTCTCTACATCAGAACTGCCAAGGTAAGGAACACACACTGTACTCTGTTTATTCTCTACAGATTCTTGATTCATTTCCACAAGTGGACAATAAACCTATTGTAATGTAAAAGTGTGTGTATACATCTTAAGCGTTCTCTGTTCCCAACAGAAACTGTGTGACATAAACAATCTGCATGCAGTGATGGCTGTGGTGTCAGGCTTACAAAGCGCTCCCATCTATAGACTCTCCAAGACATGGGCGGTGAGTTACTTTGTGTGTGTCCATGCATATCAAACAATGATCTTTCTCTAACTGCACGCTACAAAAAACGGAGTTGGTTGAAGATGTGTTGATGGTGTGTTGTAGAGCAGTGGCAGATGTAAATTGATCTACTCTATTTCACCAGTCATAAGTCATTACACAGTCATTACTGGAATATGTAATGGTCTTGTGTATATGAAGCATCCGTGCAGAAACTTCAGTGAGAACGTTGATTAATGTGCACTGTCCCTATAACAATAAACTCTCATACACTCTCTCTCGCTCACTTACACTCTCACACACTTGTCACTCACTCTCTCGCTTTATTTCTCTCACACTCTCTCTTGCTCACACTCTCTTGCGCGCTCAGTCTCTCTCCCTCTTACACTCTCACACACACACTCTCTGGCTAGGCTGAAAACCAGACTTTGCTTGCTGGGGTATTATGCAGGGTATTATATTGCACTCTGAAGTGACTGGAAAATTAATGAATTAGAGTGAATGAAGTTGAATCAGAATGAGGCCATTCCAGGGAAATTATCCCCAGTTCCCCGCCACAACAATATTCCTGGCTCCAGGCTGGATATTGTGCTTCTTACATCCAGATTTGAGCTCTCCCCCCCCCTCCCCCTCTCCCTTTCTCACTTGCTCCATTGGCTCTTGATTTCATATGTTCCCACTTTTATTTATTTAGTCTGTGAATGTTGAATTTAATCTTGCGAATGTATTCACCCCCTTTGGCATTTTTCCTATTTTGTTGCCTTACAACCTGGAATTGAAATTCATTTTTGGGGGGTTTGTATCATTTGATTTACACAACATGCTACCACTTTGAAGATGCAAAATATTTTTAGGGGTGAAACAAACAAGAAATAAGACAAAATAACTATTCACCCCCCCAAAGTCAATACTTTGTAGAGCCACCTTCTCTTGGGGTATGTCTCAATAAGCTTGGCACATCTAGCCACTGGGATTTTTGCCCATTCTTCAAGGCAAAACTGCTCCAGTTCCTTCAAGTTGGATGGGTTCCGCTGGTGTACAGCTATCTTTAAGTCATACCACAGATTCTCAATTGGATTGAGGTCTGGGCTTTGACTAGGCCATTCCAAGACATTTAAATGTTTCCCCTTAAACCACTCGAGTGTTGCTTTAGTAGTATGCTTAGGGTCATTGTCCTGCTGGAAGGTGAACCTCCATCCCAGTCTCAAATCGCTGGAAGACTGAAGCCAGTTTCCCTCAAGAATTTCCCTGTATTTAGTGCCATCCATCATTCCTTCAATTCTGACCAGTTTCCCAGTCCCTGCCGATGGAAAAACATCCCCACAGCATGATGCTGCCACCACCATGCTTTACTGTGGGGATGGTGTTCTCGGGGTGATGAGAGGTGTTGGGTTTGCACCAGACATAGCGTTTTCCTTGATTACCAAAAAGCTCAATTTTAGTCTCATCTGACCACAGTACCTTCTTCCATATGTTTGGGGAGTCTCCCACATGCCTTTTGGCAAACACCTAATGTCTTTGCTTATTTTTTCTGGCCACTCTTCTGTATAGCCCAGCTCTGTGGAGTGTACGGCTTAAAGTGTTCCTATGGACAGATACTCCAATCTCTGCTGTGGAACTTTGCAGCGCATTCAGGGTTATCTTTGGTCTCTTTGTTGCCTCTCTGATTAATGCCCTCCTTGTCTGGTCCGTGAGTTTTGGTGGGCGGCCCTCTCTTAGCAGGTTTGTTGTGGTGCCCTATTCTTTCCATTTTTTAATAATGGATTTAATGTTGCTCCGTGGGATGTTCAAAGTTTCTGATATTTTTTTATAACCCAACCCTGATCTGTACTTCTCCACAACGTTGTCTTTGACCTGTTTGGAGAGCTCCTTGGTCTTCATGGTTCCGCTTGCTTGGTGGTGCCCTTTGCTTAGTGGTGTTGCAGACTCTGGGGCCTTTCAGAACAGGTGTGTGTATATATACTGAGATCATGTGACAGTTCATGTGAAACTTAGATTGCACACAGGTGGACTTTATTTAACTAATTATGTGACTTCTGAAGGTAATTGGTTGCACCAGATCTTATTTAGGAACTTCATAGCAAAGGGGGTGAATACATATGCACGCACCACTTTTCTGTTATTAATTTTTTCGAATTGTTTAGTTATTTCACCAATTTGGACTATTATGTGTATGTCCATTACATGAAATGCAAATAAAAGTCCATTTAAATTACAGGTTGTAATGCAACAAAATAGGAAAAACGCCAAGGGGGATGAATACTTTTGCAAGGCACTGTATCTGTACAATAACTCAACTCTAACATGTCTTGCTCTGTCTGTGTGTGTAGTTGTTGAGTCGGAAGGACAAAGCAACGTTTGAAAGGTTGGAGTATCTCATGGCCAAAGAAGACAACTACAAGCGTCTGAGAGACTACATACGCAGCCAGAGCATGAACTCCTGCATACCATACCTGGGTAAGACGCACACACTTTCTCGGATGGGACCATTTCTGTCCCGGCGCCATGCTCCCCACCATTTTATTTAGAAGGACTGAGAAGCTCAGTTCTGGTGACTTTTTAAAAGGACATTCTACTCCAAAATGAATGAAAAATAAAATTATGCTGACACCGTCTAAAATATTATTTCCACCTCCAGAAATGAGCCCAATAACATATTGTTAAAATTATTTTAACATATTGGACCATGCATATACAGTTGAAGTCCCGTGTAGCTCAGTTGGTAGAGCATGGTGCTTGCAACGCCAGGGTTGTGGGTTCGTTTCCCACGGGGGGCCAGTATGAAAATGTATGCACTCACTAACTGTAAGTCGCTCTGGATAAGAGCGTCTGCTAAATGACTAAAATGTAAATCTAAAATGTAAGTCGGAAGTTTACATACACTTAGGTTGGAGTCATTAAAACTCGTTTTTCAACCACTCCACAAATTTCTTGTTAACAAACTATAGTTTTGGCAAGTTGGTTAGGACATCTACTTTGTGCGTGACACAAGTAATTTTTCCAACAATTGTTTACAGACAGATTATTTCACTTATAATCCACTGTATCACAATTCCAGTGGGTCAGAAGTTTACATACACTAAGTTGACTGCCTTTAAACAGCTTGGAAAATTCCAGAAAATGATGTCATGGCTTTAGAAGCTTCTGATAAGCTAATTTACATTATTTGAGAATTGGAGGTGTACTTGTGGATGTATTTCAAGGCCTACCTTCAAACTCAATGCCTCTTTGCTTGACATCATGGGAAAATCAAAAGAAATCAGCCAAGACCTCAGAAAAAAAATTGTAGACCCCCACAAGTCTGGTTCATCCTTGGGAGCAATTTCGAAATGCCTGAAGGTACCACGTTCATCTGTACAAACAATAGTACGCAAGTATAAACACCAGGGGACCACGCAGCCGTCATACCGCTCAGGAAGGAGACGCGTTCTGTCTCCTAGAGATGAACGTACTTTGGTGCGAAAAGTGTAAATCAATCCCAGAACAACAGCGAAGGACCTTGTGAAGATGCTGGAGGAAACGGGTACAAAAGTATCTATATCCACAGTAAAACTAGTCCTATATCGACATAACCTGAAAGGCCGCTCAGCAAGGAAGAAGCCACTGCTCCAAAACCGCTATATAAAAGCCAGACTACGGTTTGCAACTGCACATGGGGACAAATATCGTACTTTTTGGAGAAATGTCCTCTGGTCTGATGAAACAAAAATAGAACTGTTTGGCCATAATGACCATCATTATGCTTGGAGGAAAAAGGGGGTCGCTTGCTAGCCGAAGAACACCATCCCAACCGTTAAGCACGGGTGTGGCAGCATCATGCTGTGGGGGTGCTTTGCTGTAGGAGGGACTGGTGCACTTCACAAAATAGATGGCATCATGAGGAAAGAAAATTATGTGGATATATTGAAGCAACAATTCAAGACATCAGTCAGGAAGTTAAAGCTTGGTCGCAAATGGGTCTTCCAAATGGACAATGACCCCAAGCGTACTTCCAAAGTTGTGGCAAAATGGCTTAAGGACAACAAAGTCAAGGTATTGGAGTGGCCATCACAAAGCCCTGACCACAATCATATAGAACATTTGTGGGCAGAACTGAAAAAGTGTGTGCGAGCAAGGAGGCCTACAAACCTGATTCAGTTACACCAGCTCTGTCAGGAGGAATGGGCCAAAATTAAATTTATTGTGGGAAGCTTGTGGAAGGCTACCTGAAACGTTTGACCCAAGTTAAACAATTTAAAGGCAATGCTACCAAATGCTAATTGAGTGTATTGGCTAAGGTGTATGTACACTTCTGACTTCAAGTGTAGCTTATGCCTGGTCCATATTATCAGGTATGCTATTAGCAATCAGCATTATCACCAGTAGCCCAACTGATGCAGCATAGTGGCTATAAATAAATCGGCAGAAGAATGGGTTTGCCAATCTGCATTTACACTACTGAGCTAATCATTAGCTAGACCCCAAATATAATATTTTTACTAGTTAGCATCATATTGATAAATTGTATGTCCCCAAAAAAACTTGCATAAACACAGTGAATATCATGTTGGCCTAACTTGGGGTAAAACGCCAGACGTGGCAACACGCCCCCTGCCTGTACGTCACACAGAAACCACTTAATGTAAAAAAAGAAATAAATATAATAATCCCCTGACACTTTCCCTTGTTGCTACCACTCTTGCTAAACTAAACATTTCATCTGTCTCATCACAATTTAAGTCACTCCTCAAAAATTATTTTGAGGTAGTTTGGCGCTTTACCCCAAGTTACCCTACAATTGACCCATGATACATTCAGCTCCCCTATGCACTCACTGCAAATTGCAGAGCTGTAATGTGCTTAACCATAACCCAGCTGAAAACTCTGTGTTTAAAATGGTGCAGTTCGCGCATTTAAGAAAGGCAATTAAAACTGCTGTTTTCCCATCGATTGCATTATGAATTGTTGTGCATTGACTTCTCGTCAGAATGCATGTTTCCCTCCCTATGGCACTCACCACTTGAATGCGCCTTGAGAGGAATATGTATATTGCATAGAACGCACAACAACAAACCGACTAAGTAAATAGATAAACTCTTCTACAATGGGGTTTTCTGGGTTTTCTATTCTTTACTAGTTTGCAGAGGAAAAGTAAATGTGGATTTTCTTTCATTTCCCATATTTTTTTTGCGTGGTGGCAATGATTTTGCTGTGGCGCAGTGCCACAGCTAAATGACTGCAGCGGAAACACTGACCATGTGCCGCTCATGGCTGGACAAACACGAGTCATGGAGAAATCATTAAAATCACTTTATTTATTTTTCCTCTGCTTCATCATTTTATATTTATTCCCCCTTTCTTTCCTCCTTTTCCTCTTTGAGAGCTGGCAGCACAGACTGTCTTACTGAGCACTAACAAAGCCCAGGAATCCCCTATGAACTACGGGGGAAAACACATCAGTCTTCTCTCCATCTCTCACTTTCTCTTGTTTTCAATTTTTTCCTCTCCTCCCTCCCTCCCCTCCCTCCCTCCCTCCCTCCCCCTCTCTCTATCTCTGTGTGTGTGGTTGTTTGTTCTGCCTGTGTTGTTTTTCTTTGAGGACTAGATGGAATGTTTCCTCTTTTATTAGCTCTAGTAAAACAGGACTCTTCACTCGTGATTCTCTGTAGTTCCTGTTGTGGTTGATATGAATGGGAAAGGCAGGAATAGGGCTCTCTCACAATCACTCCACACTCTGTACACACACACACACTCTGTATACATGCATACATACATACATACAGTAGAAGCTGGCATACAGTAGAAGCAGCCATATCCTGCATGTGTGCGTGCGTGTGTACAGAGTGTGTGTACGGAGTGTGGAGTGATTGATTGACTTCCCTCTCTGACTGGTATCTTAGTGATGACTGCTGTGGAGTTTAAGCTGTCTTTCTGCTCTGTTTCCACACAGTGACTGTGTTGTTCCTTAGTGGAGTGTGTGTGTGTGTTATGTTTTTGGTTTTACTGTCTTTGTGGGGACCAGAAGTCCTCCCAAGGATAGTAAAACAAGGAACATTTTGACATTGGGGACATTTTGCCGGTCCCCACAAGGAAAATGGCTATTTTAGGCTTAGGGGTTAGATTTAGGTTTAGGGTTAAGGAAAATAGGATTTTGAATGGGAATCAATTGTTTGGTCCCCACAAGGATAGTAAAACAAACGTGTGTGTGTGTGTGTGTTGTTCCGTGGATCCCTGTTGCTATGAGACCTCTTGGTCGTCCTGTGATTGGCTCCTGAACAGAAAGTAAAGTAGAGGTTTGTTCATCTGAGCGTGTGCAAACCAGAGATGTATAATACTTATAATACAAACAGGCAAACAGGGCTGCTCTGTTAACAGGAGATTGCTAATTTGAGGTAGCTACCTTACAAAACCCCTCAAGCAGTCGAATGCATCCATGGCAGTAGTCATGAGGTGCCTTTGATCCATGTCAGTCCTAGTACTGGAAAAGGGATTTGGGAATGACTTCTGAGATATATGACAGTCTGAGATATTAGAAGAGGGAATGGGATATAGGAATTGAGTAGTAGGGGAATCTTCAGTTGAAGTGCTGAATACTGTGTAGCTCAGTTTGTATAGCATGGCGCTTGCAACGCCAGGGTTGTGGGTTTGATTCCCACGGGGGACCAGTATGAAAAAAACAAAACATAAATGTATACACTCACTACTGTAAGTCGCTCTGGATAAGAGCGTCTGCTAAATGACAAAAATTGAAATGAATTTGTCGTGACCCTGAAGTGGTTGCAGATCAGAACATAACATGACTCCAGCTGGGGACACACACACAGCAGACTTTCTGTACCGGGAGAGGCACACACACACCCTCGCGCACACACTGACCTAAGATTCACACTGTGGTCTGAGATTTTGAAAGGGAATCAATTGTTTGGTCCCCATTCGGCCTGTTGACATAAGTAGAGGAGTTGGTTGAATTCGATAAGCTGTGTATGTGTCTAAAGGGACACACATATTCAAAGCTTATTGAGTTTAACCACACTTCCATCCCTTTATACTACAGACCATTACAGAAGGGAGTCACCCATGTTCTGAGGCAGGTCCCTGGCTGCACAGAATAGTGCCAGGGCCATTGGCGAGGTGTGTGTGTGTGGTACATTGTGGTGCAGTAGGGTTGGAGCTGGGCTATGGAGGAACCAACGTAATGGAAATGTGAGGGCAAAGTGTCAGATGAGAGAACTACGCCAAGCTGCTAGCCAACTCGCCAAACCAACTTCAATTTCCCTCCTCTGTTTCCATGACCTACAGCCACAGTATTGGAGCCAGTGCTACATCAGCAGCAGTGTGTGCACGTGAGTGTGTGTGCACGCCTATATTATTTATGTATGCGTGTGTGTGCATTAGCTCATCATCCCGGCAGTGCTAGCTGCGTGTGTGATGGGTGTAAAGACTAACGGCTCCTTTGGGACCTGGGTCAGAGGAGAATCATAACTTTAGGACATATCTTAGTAAAACTGAAAGCCTAGCATTTTAACATGGAAAGAATGTCCCCCTCCCTCCTGTCTTTTTTCATTCTCTGCTCCCTCCTTACCCTTTTCTCTTTTGGGTCCTTGCCTTTTTGTCTTCACTCCATTTCTCTGTTGATCACTCTCCTTTTATCTCTCTCGTCTCCCCTCTACTTCAGGATCATCTTTCCCTATCCTCTCTTTCTCCCACCACTTCGTTGTCCTGACTCCAGGCTCTCCCTCTCTCTCTGAACTACAGAAATGTGGTTCTCATTGTTCCTCCTCCTCCCTGCTCCTCCTCATCTCCTCTCTCCCCCTCTCTTCTCCTCCTCTACTCTCAAAGGCTGCATTCTTTCATTAGAAGAATGATCATCCTCCATTTTTACTATCTCTCTGTTCCTGATAGCTCATTCATACAGCGGTATAATCAAACGTATAATGTATACGCCAGCTGTGACAGAGCAGACTTACTAGTTTGGAAAATGTTATTTTGTTGGGTGAGAAACTGAGAGTGTGAGACCGTGTGAATGAGAAGTTGTGAGAGCAGAGGGTATTTAAAAATTGTTTTTATTTAGTATGGAGCTGCATGGAAACTGACGTCAGAGCAGGGCAGCTATTCACCTTCGTCAACTTGACGTTCGTCTGTGTGTTGTGTTGGAGAACGACCGATATGGATTGTTTAGGACCGATAACGATTTAGGGGTCAAGGAGGCTGATGGCTGATATTTTAGGCCAATATCATTTAAAAACATTATTTGGATGACAAAATTTCCCAGAGACAGCCATTTATGCATTCATTTTAAAATCAAACAATACATTTGACTTAGTTTTTACCAATCTAACTACATAACAACATAATGTTAATAATTTTATTTGAATGGTAAATCTCTTGATAAACTGGGTAAATTAAGATTGCATAGGCCTACTCACAATACAGGTGAATGCATATTCAATCGGAGTGTGTGCATGCATTGAGTTATTGAGCTTGTTTTGGCTGATCAGTGGAGTCTGTGGTGCTACAGATGACAATCTGTTTGCCTTCCATTTGGGACTTATATTAGCCTACTGATCAACAACATTTGCATAGAAGCATCACTCCAGCATGTCACTCCTGCATGGAAGGACATCATATATAGGCACTTCTGTTAGTTTGAGAATATAAAATAACATCTATTTAATTTGAGAATATAAAATAACATCTATTTAATGCATGATTTGTGATCACGAATGCTGTTGAAGCTAGTATTATTTAATTGTTTTCTGTGATTCGATTATTTATTTTTTTGAGCTGTCAGGACGCGTCTTTAAACAACTCTGCTGCCAGCTGAAATTTGAGACAACTCAGTTGGCTAGTTCAGTTATCTGTCAAGAAATGGGCGGGTTGTAACCTGATCCTACTGCTACGATTCGATAGAGCGAGGCTGTAACTCTGGTCCTTTTCACATTTCTCTCCATCGCTCATATCACTTGGTGCTGTTTACTGCTACTATGATAACTAACTCAATGTTGATAAAATTTTCTACCAAGCCATCATTTGTATAATATCTAACAAGGAGAGCGAGGGTAGGAAAAAAACTGTCAATTTACGGATACGATTGTGGCTGGTCAGATCAGCACACCCATTACACCATTACAAGTCAGATGGCTCTTTGCAGAAAATGGTTCATGTTCAAAAATGACAACCAGCTAACGTTAGCTAGCTATGTTGGCTATTAACTTCTATCTGATATCTTAGCACCATGTTTATCTAGCCAGCTAGCTAGCATAGTAGCTAATATAGCTAGCTAGCTAACACCACAGATGAAAGGGTTAGTTATCGTAATCTTTGCTGACAGGTCACATAGCTATCTGCTTAGCTAGCTTGCTTATTGCATGCATGTCCGGGCACGTCGACACAAGCCTTATTATTAGTGAATTAACTAAACTAATATTTGCAAGAGGAGTTCGATATTAGTCACTATGTCAATTCATCAATTTCTCAATACTGCACCTTTCTGTTGGAGAATGAGCTAGCTTGCTACTGCTGATTTTCCCAGCTAGACATTCCTTGGCATTGTGCCGTGCTCGTGGCTCAGGGGTTGAGTGGTGGCTGGAATAGCATCAGCTTTGCTATGTAGCGGGACTATCGGCAAAGCCGATAGAGAAGGGCCGATAGACTAGAAACAGCCAATATCGGCCTGATATATCGGCTCGGCTGATTATCGGTCGTTCTCCAGTGTGTGTGTGTGTTTGACTCTTAACTGGAATAAACAGAATGGCCATACTGGGGCTAAATAGAGCCGGGTGTGACTATAACTATACTCATTATAAATACGTTGATAAATAACAGAAGGGAGAGATGGCAGGGAGACCATGGAGGAAACATTTGGCTTGAGCAGAATCATACGTCTTTAAATTAACTCTCACAAATAAAGCCAAATATATTTACATGCCAAAGTGAGCTGGGCCGTTCCCACGTCACAAAGCACATTGTTAGAGTCCATTTCCTCTCAGTGCTTGTGGGATCCCCGAAACAACAAGCCCATACAAAACAAGAGGGAGTAATATGTACATGAAGATCATACCAAGTCATGTATACCTGGGGGAGAGGTGCATGCCTCTCAACCCCTTTGACTGTGGTACATTCTCATTTTGATTTTAACTGATGACATCATAAGGAACTTGTAATTAAATCCTTACTACGCTGTGAAGAAAGGCATTCACTAGCAACTCACTTAGCAACAAACCCCGCTGGAGACAAGCAAAACAGAACAGCAAAATGAACAATGTTCTTTTCCAGTAGCATTTGGGATGTACAGTGAGGGGAAAAAAGTATTTGATCCCCTGCTGATTTTGTACGTTGGCCCACTGACAAAGACATGATCAGGCTATAATTTTAATGGTAGGTTTATTTGAACAGTGAGAGACAGAATAACAACAACAAAAATCCAGAAAAACGCATGTCAAAAATTTTATAAATTGATTTGCATTTTAATGAGGGAATTAAGTATTTGACCCCTCTGCAAAACATGACTTAGTACTTGGTGGCAAAACCCTTGTTGGCAATCACAGAGGTCAGATATTTCTTGTAGTTGGCCACCAGGTTTGCACACATCTCAGGAGGTATTTTGTCCCACTCCTCTTTGCAGATCTTCTCCAAGTCATTAAGGTTTCGAGCCTGACGTTTGGCAACTCGAACCTTCAGCTCCCTCCACAGATTTTCTATGGGATTAAGTTCTGGAGACTGGCTAGGCCACTCCAGGACCTTAATGTGCTTATTCTTGAGCCACTCCTTTGTTGCCTTGGCCGTGTGTTTTGGGTCATTGTCATGCTGGAATACCCATCCACGACCCATTTTCAATGCCCTGGCTGAGGGAAGGAGGTTCTCACCCAAGATTTGACGGTACATGGCCCCGTCCATCATCCCTTTGATGCGGTGAAGTTGTCCTGTCCCCTTAGCAGAAAAACACCCCCAAAGCATAATGTTTCCACCTCCATGTTTGACGGTGGGGATGGTGTTCTTGGGGTCATAGGCAGCATTCCTCCTAATCCAAACACGACGAGTTGAGTTGATGCCAAATAGCTCGATTTTGGTCTCATCTGACCACAACACTTTCACCCAGTTCTCCTCTAAATCATTCAGATGTTCATTGGCAAACTTCAGACGGCCCTGTATATGTGCTTTCTTGAGCAGGGGGACCTTGCGGGCGCTGCAGGATTTCAGTCCTTCACGGCGTATTGTGTTACCAATTGTTTTCTTGGTGACTATGGTCCCAGCTGCCTTGAGATCATTGACAAGATCCTCCCGTGTAGTTCTGGGCTGATTCCTCACCGTTCTCACGATCATTGCAACTCCACAAGGTGAGATCTTGCATGGAGCCCCAGGCCGAGGGAGATTGACAGTTATTTTGTGTTTCTTCCATTTGCGAATAATCGCACCAACTGTTGTCACCTTCTCACCAAGCTGCTTGGCGATGGTCTTGTAGCCCATTCCAGCCTTGTGTAGGTCTAAAATCTTGTCCCTGACATCCTTGGAGAGCTCTTTGGTCTTGGCCATGGTGGAGAGTTTGGAATCTGATTGATTGATTGATTGCTTCTGTGGACAGGTGTCTTTTATACAGGTAACAAGCTGAGATTAGGAGCACTCCCTTTAAGAGTGTGCTCCTAATCTCAGCTCGTTACCTGTATAAAAGACACCTGGGAGCCAGAAATCTTTCTGACTGAGAGGGGGTCAAATACTTATTTCCCTCATTTAAAATGCAAATCGATTTATTATAACATTTTTGACATGTGTTTTTCTGGATTTCTTTGTTGTTATTCTGTCTCTCACTGTTCAAATAAACCTACCATTAAAATTATAGACTGATCATTTCTTTGTCAGTGGGCAAACGTACAAAATCAGCAGGGGATCAAATACTTTTTTCCCTCACTGTAAGTAATCTCCAAAATTCCTAGAGTAATCACCTTCATAGCGTATTGAACTGTAACAAGGTGGAGTAACATACTGTATACATAGAGACTGTTGTAGAAGGCAGTGGCAGATAGCTCTGTGTTAGAATCCATACTCTGGCTGTCCTCTGCTGTCTGTCACAGCATTATTATGTGGTTGTCTGGCCATGTTAGAGAGGACTCAATAGGAGCACAGCTGAAACGTGGCAGAACGCTGTGTCTTCTGTCCAGAGAGGGTCAAAAATAACCAGGGTTTCCATGAAGCATGATTTGGGCAGTGACTGTTGAAATCGACTTCTCTGACCCACTTGAGAATGGAAGGATGGAATGAAGCATGGAGATGAAGGGTAGCTTGGTAGAGAAACTGAGAGGGGTCGGGAGTCTAGGGGGTGGGGTGGGAGGGTAGGGGTCATGATGAGTCAAAGGTCATGGCGTAGGTAAGGGGATAGAGCCTGATCCAGGCTCAGTCGATAGGTCGGATCATCATGCGGACGGACTTCAGGGAGTAGAACCCTCCTCCGTACTCGGCCCAGAAGATTCCATCCTGGAACTTACTACGGTAAACCCCTCCGCTGTACCATACACCGTTTAGGTTGGTCTGGCCACAGGCATTGTACCACCAGCCACCCTTATGGAAGTGGGCACAGTTACCTAGGGAGGGGAGAGGAGGAGAGAAGGGGGCTTAGTGGTACAGCATATTCTAGTGCTAGCTATCACTTGAGCAGGGATGTTAGAGATGGATCACAGTACAAAGAAGCTTGTGAAACGGTATTCTTGGGAGACTAGTATTGTAGCATAGCAGTGGGTTAGCATACAAGTACAGTATTGTACTTGTATTCTAGCGTACATCCCTATTTTGCCACACTTTACCTGAGAAAGCGTCCTTGTCCCTGTCCAGCGTGGTGAACATTTTCCCGTTGTGGCTGCTGAGGGAGTCTCCAGCGTTTCCCTGGTAGGTGCCCAGTCTCAGGCGGTAGCCCTCACTCTCAGGCTCCAGGTGGAAGCTGCTGTACTCAGCATACACCTTCTTCCCCACCCAGTCCTCCAGCTCTACCAGCAACCTGTAGTCCCCCTGCTTCCCTAGGTTATAGATGTTCTCCAGACCCAGCCAGTACTCACTGTCAATGTTCCCAAAGCCTTTCTGTAGGGGGAGACACACACACACACACACACACACACACACACACACACACACACACACACACACACACAGAGCAGGTTATAATATAGATGATTTCCAGGCTCCAAGGGTTTCTAATAAACGGTTACAGGACTGTGAGTCGTGTAGTGTCCCAGCTAAAGCTTTTGCAATGCTGCTTTCACCCACCAACTAGCCTAACTAACAGCACTGTTTCTAGTCAGGAGCAGAAGGGACCACACCTCTGTCTGCAGACAGTCTAAATAGTCACGCTCAGAGGACAAAGAGAGGGTAAATCACAGAGGGTAGACTCCAGTAATATGATTACATGCCACATCATTGTGTTAAAGGAAACCAGACCTTCAGAATCAATGGAAGAGAATTGAATCGGTTCCCTGTTGGAGACGATAATGTGTCAAAGTTCTGCCTTCCCAGTCAAGGTGAATTACTGGCTGTGGCAGGGGAGAACGACTATGGGGGCTACACACACACACACACACACAGTCACACACACTGCTGGGTGTGTTGGGTCCAGATAAGATCTCAGTGATGATGCCGAGAGAAAAGCAGGAGGGATGGAGGGAGAGAGAGCGAGGAGGGAAGGAGTCTGATTTCCTTGCCTGCCCATGGGGGCATAATGGTTGTGTGCGTGTGCGCGTGCGCATGTGTGGCTCCGTGCCAGGGCTTTCTCCAGAGTGATGGAGTGTGTGTTAGCAGCCTCAGAATGTGGTGGCGGAGTGGACTTGGTTATGGGCTTGGTTATGGTTATGAGGGGTGATAAGGGGAACATGGAGCCACCTACATCAGCCCCTCCCTCCATGTCCCTGCTGGGGTCACAGCTGAGTGGCTTCTGGTTAGAGGTCAGAGGGAGAGGGCTGGACTTAGCTCCAATGGCTCAGTGCTTAACAATATACATACATATCCAGATGTTTATGTTCGGAGTGTGTGTGTGTCAGTGTGCGTTATCCTCTGCGCTATAGTACCTTGTAATTCTCCCAGTTCCTGAAGAAGTTGACGGATCCGTCCTTCCTCCTCTGTAGCACAGTCCAGCCTCCGTTGTCTAGGCCATGTTCACACCAGGCCTGGATCAGCTGGTCACTGCCCTCAGACTTAAGCAGGTACATCCCACTGGTGCTGTGGCCTGCCTGGCGCACCTGGTAGCAATCCTTAAATGGACCTGGGAGAGGGGGAGGGAGAAATGGGTCAGTGCCTGCATCTAATATGGCACCCTATTCCCTATATAATGCACTCGTTTTGACCAGAGCCCAAAGCCAGCGTCTCTACTCTGTTAGTACTGCTTCTATGATGTAACATCCTCTTCACTAATCACTCTACCATACCGTATCTTGCCTCAGGTGAACAAGATGTCTTCTTTCATCACACACACGCTAAATACATTATGTTGCCCCCGCTGGGCTGACAGAGAGACCGAGACAGAGAAAGGAAGGCATCGCTTGCCAAGACCCCCTAGCTTAGGGGGAGGGGAAGGAGTAGTTACGATGCGTGAGCCCCTTTCCTGCCCAGACCACCATACAGCCTTATGTTACCAGACAGACAGACAGACACCGACATTAGCTCTGTACTTAGATCCCCAGCTCTATCTAAACCCTGCTTATTTCCCGCTCCTGTGTGAATGATGTGTATTGAGCAGTCATGAAGACATGCTGCCCGAGGCACAAAGAAGATAGCTTTCTCAGGCTGGGTGTGCTGTGTGTGTGTGTGTACAGGGAGGACAGAGCCACAGTAGTGCCTCATACACATACAGTGAGGGAAAAAAGTATTTGATCCCCTGCTGATTTTGTACGTTTGCCCACTGACAAAGAAATGATCAGTCTATAATTTTAATGGTAGGTTTATTTGAACAGTGAGAGACAGAATAACAACAAAGAAATCCAGAAAAACACATGTCAAAAATGTTATAAATTGATTAGCATTTTAATGAGGGAAATAAGTATTTGACCCCCTCTCAATCAGAAAGATTTCTGGCTCCCAGGTGTCTTTTATACAGGTAACAGCTGAGATTAGGAGCACACTCTTAAAGGAGTGCTCCTAATCTCAGCTTGTTACCTGTATAAAAGACACCTGTCCACAGAAGCAATCAATCAATCAGATTCCAAACTCTCCACCATGGCCAAGACCAAAGAGCTCTCCAAGGATGTCAGGGACAAGATTGTAGACCTACACAAGGCTCTAATGGGCTACAAGACCATCACCAAGCAGCTTGGTGAGAAGGTGACAACAGTTGGTGCGATTATTTGCAAATGGAAGAAACACAAAATAACTGTCAATCTCCCTCGGCCTGGGGCTCCATGCAAGATCTCACCTTGTGGAGTTGCAATGATCATGAGAACGGTGAGGAATCAGCCCAGAACTACACGGGAGGATCTTGTCAATGATCTCAAGGCAGTTGGGACCATAGTCACCAAGAAAACAATTGGTAACACACTACGCCGTGAAGGACTGAAATCCTGCAGTGCCCGCAAGGTCCTCCTGCTCAAGAAAGCACATATACATGCCCGTCTGAAGTTTGCCAATGAACATCTGAATGATTCAGAGGAGAACTGGGTGAAAGTGTTGTGGTCAGATGAGACCAAAATGGAGCTCTCTGGCATCAACTCAACTCGCCGTGTTTGGAGGAGGAGGAATGCTGCCTATGACCTCAAGAACACCATCCCCACCGTCAAACATGGAGGTGGAAACATGCTTTGGGGGTGTTTTTCTGCTAAGGGGACAGGACAACTTCACCGCATCAAAGGGACGATGGACGGGGCCATGTACCGTCAAATCTTGGGTGAGAACCTCCTTCCTTCAGCCAGGGCATAGAAAATGGGTCGTGGATGGGTATTCCAGCATGACAATGACCCAAAACACACGGCCAAGGCAACAAAGGAGTGGCTCAACAAGAAGCACATTAAGGTCCTGGAGTGGCCTAGCCAGTCTCCAGACCTTAATTCCATAGAAAATCTGTGGAGGGAGCTGAAGGTTCGAGTTGCCAAACGTCAGACTCGAAACCTTAATGACTTGGAGAAGATCTGCAAAGAGGAGTGGGATAAAATCCCTCCTGAGATGTGTGCAAACCTGGTGGCCAACTACAAGAAATGTCTGACCTCTGTGATTGCCAACAAGGGTTTTGCCACCAAGTACTAAGTCATGTTTTGCAGAGGGGTCAAATACTTATTTCCTTCATTAAAATGCAAATCAATTTATAACATTTTTGACATGCGTTTTTCTGGATTTTTTTGTTATTCTGTCTCACTGTTCAAATAAACCTACCATTAAAATTATAGACTGATCATTTCTTTGTCAGTGGGCAAACGTACAAAATCAGCAGTGGATCAAATACTTTTTTCCCTCACTGTACCTAAAACCTCACAGAACCGGGACATATTATTCCAGTAACCATACGTCTTCATCTAGACCACTTCTGTCTTGAGGCTTTCTTTCTGTCTATAGCTCTCTTGGACTCTTTCTTTCATTCTCTCTCTCCCTCTCCGTCTATCTCTCTCTCCAAGTAAAAAACAGGGGAATATCTAATGTTACCCTAGTGGTTTGAGCAGGGATTGGCCAATCCAGAGTGTGGTGCAGGTCTGTGTATTGAGGTGAACCAGCCATGTGTTTTTTGAGCGTTAAACCCTCAACAGAAGAGGATTCAGCCTGGCTCCACTCACAGAGATTCATGATAGATGATCGTATTGCTTTTCCTCACATAGCAGGAACAATTCATCGCTCTCTCTTTCTTGTTGCTTTTGGGACCAAACAATCAGTGTCCAGAACGAAAGAAGATGAGTAGATTTATTTGGGCTACGTTTCAGAGTGGAGGAGCTCTGATATGATGTGTATGATTTAGATGTCTGTGATACTGTCGGTCTCTCTCTCAGTGGACCATCCAGACTATCCGGGGAGGGCCCGTGTGGCTTAGTTGGTAGAGCATGGCACTTGCAACGCCAGGGTTGTGGGTTCTATTCCCACAGAGGACCAGTACGAAAAATGTAAGCACTCACTACTGTAAGTCGCTCTGGATAAGTGTCTGCTAAATGACTAAAATGTAAATGTAAAATTTACTCAGTGAATGTCTTTTTTTTTTTTTTGTGAAACATTAAAGTTATCCTTTTTAGATAAAACATTACTAAATATATTAATGTCACCAAATAACTGATTAAAACACATTGTTTTGCAATGAAGGTCTACAGTAGCCTCAAAAGCACTATCTGGGGTAGCAGCAGGGTGTAGCTGGAGGACAGCTATTTTCCATCCTCCTCTGGGTACAGAGGACTTCTATACAAAACTTAGGAGGCTCATGGTTCTCTCTGCCTTCCATAGTCTTACACAGTAATTATGACCACTTCCGAAGGACGTCCTCCAACCTGTCAGAGCTCTTGCAGCATGAACTGACATGTTGTCCATCCAACCAAAGGATCAGAGAATGACTCTAGTACTGAAAGCTTAAGCTACAGCTAGCTAGCAGTGCATAACATGTGATGAGTAGTTGACTCGGAGAGAGAGAGAGAGACAATAGTTGAACAGTTTTGACATTTTTTATGAGAGAAGCAGCAGTTTTTTTTATTTATTTCATTGTTTTTTTCTCTTCTTAGTTTACCTTTCACTTACTTAGCTACCTAATGCAGCTTATTTAGCCTACTCAACAACCTGACTCAAACAGCGAGAAATGCTATTTATGTTAGCTAGCTAGCTGGCTAAGGCTATCCAACAGTGCAACTCTTCCAACTCAAGGTAAGATTTCGGTTGTATTAATTTATTGCTGAACTGCTTACTGTACACTGTTTTGCATGATTGTACACGTGGATTTGATTGTGGGTTTACTAACGCGTTAGTTCTAGTAGTTATGTTGACTATGACGTTAGCTAATATGGTGACAACAATGTAGGCTGTGTAGCGGTTTTGGTATGGAGGTTTAGCCTTGAAAGGTTTTTTCGCCTGGTCACAGACAGCTGTTGTGTTGTGCACTGAAGTCCACAAGCTAATGGAAAAGGTGAGCGGAGAGCGCGTAGATACTATAAGGAATTATACAACGAACAAAGTGATGAGCCTGTGTAGGCCCCGTGTAGCTCAGTTGGTAGAGCATGGTGCTTGCAACGCCAGGGTTGTGAGTTTGTTTCAGAAACTGCAAAATATGTTCTTTCTGATACTATATAGAAATCAAAATGTTTTACCTGCATTAGACTCTGAAGGAGGATTTGATAAAGTGATGCTCCTTTCCCTGCATCTGTCAATTACAAGATGTGCCCATCTCTTTGTGTACAATTTGACAATTGATAATACTGTCACTCATCAGACTATTGTCAATTTAAACTTGTCTATAGGTTAACTTATGTGTGAAATTAGTTTGGGTATAGTTTAGGTGTAGTTTCTATGGGCCGGTTGTGGAGGCTGGTCAGGCTAGGCAGGCTGGTCCGGCTGTGGAGGGTGACTGGCATCATTTGTTTCCCACTCATCAACTTGGATAGAGTCAAGGATATGTTTTGCATTATTCTAAAGGCCTACTGCAACACGTAGCATGTTTTCATTTCCCTTACAATAAATGTGATTAGTAATAGAGTTACAGTAAATAAAATAGTCCCGTAAAAGAGAATGGTATCAACCCGCAAGGCACGCGGTCATATTTTTTACATGAGCGCCAACGATGATAAATCGGCATAACCAAACTCATCATTACACTACTATTGTTCTAAATTAAATCAACCTCTTCACCCTCCTTATCATTCAGTTAGGGCTAATACAATTATTATTGTGAAGTAACGTGCAGTTATCATCCATTTGTCATTCATTCAGTGAGGAAAGAGAGACTCATTAACGTCTGGCCTGGGTACCAAAGTCCTACAGCGCATTGTCTAGTCAGGTTAAGTTGGGAATAGGTATAAAAAAAACTGGAAAAAAGACTCAAAATTCTGACAAATGTAAAATACAAACATTTAGGAAAAGTCAGGGAAGGAGCAGGACATTGCTTTTTGTGTGTGTGTGTGTGTGTGTGTGTGTGTGTGTGTGTGGGGGGGGGTTAATTAAATCAAATGTCAGTGGCCGTTGGCCTATGACGGTTCTAGTGTTCATTAGATATCTCCTAACTTTTGCCACACACGGAGGCTCTATGACTGTAGCCTATTGCCGTTTTGATGACTTATGATTGGTCAACAACAAGCTACACGCTCCACACTCGCAAAAGCAGCAGCATAAATTATAACATTTGGAGTGAATGGAGTATGAATGACAGTCATCCAATATGCTGTAATAGACATAAGTCTTCTTGGGTATGACGCTACAAGCTTGACAGACCTGTATTTGGGGAGTTTCTCCCATTCTTCTCTGCAGATCCTCTCAAGCTCTGTCAGGCTGGATGGGGAGTGTCGCTGCACAGCTATTTTCAGGTCTCTCCAGCGATGTTCAATCAGGTTCAAGTCCGGGCTCTGGCTGGGCCACTCAAGGACATTCAGAGACTTGTCCCGAAGCCACTCCTGCGTTGTCTTGGCTGTGTGCTTAGGGTTGTTGTCCTGTTGGAAGGTGAACCTTCGCCCCAGTCTGGGGTCCTGAGTGCTCTGGAGCAGGTTTTCATGAAGGACCTCTCTGTACTTTGCTCCGTTCATCTTTCCCTCGATCCTGAGTAGTCTTCCAGTCCCTGCCGCTGAAAAACATCCCCACAGCATGATGCTGCCACCACCATGCTTCACCGTAGGGATGGTATTGGCCATTCAGGCCAAAGAGTTTAATCTTCGTTTCATCAGACCAGAGACTCTTGTTTCTAATGGCCTGAGAGTCCTTTAGGTGCCTTTTGGCAAACTCCAAGCGAGCTGTCATGTGCCGTTTACTGAGTGGCTTCCGTCTGGCCACTCTACCATAAAGGCCTGATTGGTGGAGTGCTGCAGAGATAGTTGTCCTGCTGGGTTCTCTGGAGCTCTGTCAGTGTGACCATCGGGTTCTTGGTCAAGGCGCTTCTCCCCCGATTGCCAGCTCTAGGAAGAGTCTTGTTAGTTCCAAACTTCTTACATTTAAGAATGATGGAGGCCACGGTGTTCTTGGGGACCTTCAATGGTACAGACATTTTTGGTACCCTTTCCCAGATCTGTGCCTCGACACAATCCTGTCTTTGCGCTCTACGGACAATTCCTTCGACCTCAATGCTTGGTTTTTGCTCTGAAATGCACTGTCAACTGTGGGACCTTATATAGACAGGTGTGTGCCTTTCCAAATCATGTCCAATCAATTGTATTTACCACAGGTGGACTCCAATCAAGTTGTAGAAACATCTCAAGGATTATCAATGGAAACAGGATGCACATGAGCTCAATTTTTGAGTCTCATAGCAAAGGGTCTGAATACTTATGTGAATAAGGTATTTCTAAACCAGGTTTTTGCTTTGTCATTATGTAGTATTGTGTGTAGATTGATGAGGGAAACAAGTTTTTAAATCAATTTTAGAATAAGGCTGTATTGTAACCAGATGTGGAAAAAGTCAAGGGGTCTGAATACTTTCTGAATGCACTGTATACTGTATATATTATAAACTCAGTCTTTCAAAGATTATTCGTAAAAATCCAAATAACTTCACAGATCATCATTGTAAAGGGTTTAAACACTGTTTCCCATGCTTGTTCAATGAACCATAAACAATTAATGAACATGCACCTGTGGAACGGTCGTTAAGACACTAACAGCTTACAGACGGTAGGCAATTAAGGTCACAGTTATGAAAACTTAGGACACTAAAGAGGCCTTTGTACTGACTCTGAAAAACACCAAAAGAAAGATGCCCATGGTGCCTGCTCATCTGCGTGAACATTCCTTAGGCATGCTGCAAGGAGACATGAGGACTGCAGATGTGGCCAGGGCAATAAATTGCAATGTCCATACTGTGAGACGCCGAAGACAGCGCTACAGGGAGACAGGACGGACAGCTGATCGTTCTCGCAGTGGCAGACCACTTGTAACAACACCTGCACAGGATCGGTACATCCAAACATCACACCTGCGGGACAGGTACAGGATGGCAACAACAACTGCCCAAGTTACACCAGGAACGCACATTCCCTCCATCAGTGCTCAGACTGTCTGCAATAGGCTGAGAGAGGCTGGACTGAGGGCTTGTAGGCCTGTTGTAAGGCAGGTCCTCACCAGACATCACCAGCAACAACGTTGCCTATGGGCACAAACCCACCGTCGCTGGACCAGACAGGACTGGCAAAAAGTGCTCTTCACTGATGAGTCGCGGTATGGTCTCACCAGGGGTGATGGTCGGATTGGCGTTTATTGTCGAAGGAATGAGCGTTACACCGAGGCCTGTACTCTGGAGCGGGATCGATTTGGAGGTGGAGGGTCCGTCATGGTCTGGGGCGGTGTGTCACAGCATCATCGGACTGAGCTTGTTGTCATTGCAGGCAATCTCAACGCTGTGCGTTACAGGGAAGACATCTTCCTCCCTCATGTGGTACACTTCCTGCAGGTTCATCCTGACATGACCCTCCAGCATGACAATGCCACCAGCCATACTGCTCGTTCTGTGCGTGATTTCCTGCAAGACAGGAATGTCAATGTTCTGCCATGGCCAGCGAAGAGCCCGGATCTCAATCCCATTGAGCACGTCTGGGACCTGTTGGATCGGAGGGGGAGGGCTAGGACCATTCCCTGCAGAAATGTCTGGGAACTTGCAGGTGCCTTGGTGGAAGAGTGGGGTAACAACTCACAGCAATAACTGGCAAATCTGGTGCAGTCCATGAGGAGGAGATGCACTGCAGTACTTAATGCAGCTGGTGGCCACACAAGATACTTACTGTTACTTTTGATTTTGACCCCCCCTTTGTTCAGGGACACATTATTCAATTTCTGTTAGTCACATGTCTGTGGAACTTGTTCGGTTTATGTCTCAGTTGTTGAATCTTATGTTCATACAAATATTTACACATGTTAAGTTTGCTGAAAATAAACGCAGTTGACAGTGAGAGGACGTTTATGTCCCTTCAGAAAGTATTCATACCCCTTAACTTATTCCACATTTTGTTGTTACAGCCTGAATTCAAAATGGATTAAATATTATTTTTTTCTCACCCATCTACACACAATACCCAATAATGACAGAGTAAAAACATGTTGTTGTTTTTTTTTAAATGTTTGCAAACTATTGAAAATAAAATACTGAAATATCTCATTTTACATAAGTATTCATACCCCTGAGTCAATCCTTTGTAGAATCACCTTTGGCAGCCATTACAGCTGTACGTCTTTCTGGGAAAGTCGAAGAGCTTTCCACACCTGGATTGTGCAACATTTGCCCATTATTCTATAAAAATTCTTCAAGCTCTGTCAAATTGTTTGTTGATCATTGGTAGACAACCATTTTCAGGTATTGCAATAGATTTTCAAGTACATTTAAGTCAAAACTGTAACTTTGCCACTCAGGAACATTCACTGTCTACTTGCTAAGCAGCTCGTGTAGATTTAGCCTTGTGTTTTAGGTTATTGTCCTGCTGAAAGGTGAATTCGTCTGCCAGTGTCTGGTGGAAAGCAGACTGAACCACGTTTTCCTCTAGGATTTTGCCTATGCTTAGCTCCATTCCAGTTCTTTTTTATCCTGATAAACTCCTAAGTTCTTAACGATTACAAGCATACCCATAACATGATGCAGCCACAACTATGCTTGAAAATATGGAGAGTGGTACTCAGTAATGTGTGGTATTGGATTTGCCCCAAACATAACACTTTGTATTCAGGACAAAAAGTGAATTGCTTTGCCACATTTTTTGCAGTATTAGTTTAGTGCCTTGTTGCAAACAGGATGCATGTTTTAGAATATGTTTTATTCTGTACAAGCTTCCTTCTTTTCACTCTGTCAATTAGGTTAGTATTGTGGAGTAACTACGATGTTGATCCATCCTCAGTTATCTCCTATCACAGCCATTAAACTCTTAACTTTTTTAAAGTGACCATTGGCCTCATGGTGAAATCCCTGTGTTTTGAAATTCACTGCTCGACTGAGGGACCTTACAGATAATTGTATGAGTGGGGTACAGAGATGAGGTAGTCATTCAAAAATCATGTTAAAGACTATTATTGCACACCGAGGGAGTCATGCAACTTATTATGTGACTTGTTAAGCACATTTGTGACCGACCGGCTCGATTCGGTCTTATGTAGCAAAATTTGAAATTTTGTTTTTTACATTGGATAAAGGTAGAAACTCAGAGCTAGAAAATTGTATATCATACACTACAATTGACGAACAATGGGAAAGTAATTCTGCTTTGAAAGTTGATAAACTTGTAACCTCACTTTTGAGAAAATGGCACTTGAATGTTGTGGTACCTACTGGAGAGCTCTTCTTTGTCTACACCCATTCAGCATCGTTCACACCCTTTTAAGCTTTAGCCCCACCCATCTCTTGTAAGGATTCACATGTGAGGCTATGTACTAAACAACCAAAGATTTCAAGACTAAAGGCTGGTTTATACTACGGGTGTGTTCGTAAATTTAATCAGGAGTGCCAGAGTGTGCTCTGGGCGTTCGTAAACTCAGAGCGTTATCAGATTGGCCTTTCGTAAATTCAGAGTGTTTCGCTCTCGGAGCGCACACTGGACACTCTGGCTGAAAAGTAGGGTTGAATAGAACGTTCTGACCTAACAACAGTCAAGCTAACTGGCTAACGTTTGCTAGCTTGCTAGCTACTTCCAGAAACAAACTGCTCACTCTGACCATTTTACTCGCCCTAGCAGAGCTGGTTAGGCTGTTTTTATGTTATCCAGAGCGTTGGTGACTGCAACGGTGCTGCTGGCAACAATTTAATGACGCTTTTTTTGTCAACGTTTACTGACACCGGCCATATTCAACGCGTGACATATGCCTAGTTTCCTGAAACTAGTCACATTTTTACTCCTGAACTTATTTAGGCTTGCCATAACAAAGGGGTTGAATGCTTATTGACTTAAGACATTTCAGCTTTTCATTTTTTATAAATTTGTGTAAATTTCTAAAAACATAATTCCACTTCGATATTATGGGTTATTGTGTGTAGGCCAGTGACACAAAATCTCAATTTAATCCATTTTAAATTCAGTCTGTAACACAACAAATTGTGCGACAAGTCAAGGGGTGTGAATACTTTCTGAAGGCACTGTTTATATTTATTTTAAGTCGGGACCAGTGGCCCGTATTGACCCTGTTCTGGGTCTGGACCGCGGTCCGCATGTTCAGTATGGCTGTTCTAGTGAGTGACAGTTGCAGTGAGTTTAATTGTCAGCCATCTGTGTGTTTAAGCCCTTTCTGTGGTCTTGAAACCAAATCTCCAGTCATAATAAAATGCTCTTGCCCAATCTTTCAAAGAAGCATTTCCAAGAAGCATTATGACCCTGCAAATTGGTTTCATGCTGAAAATGATCTCACTCTCATTTTGTGGGGGCTAGTCAGGAGAGCAAGTTGAGTCAGATAAGGAGAGCATCTCTTAGCTTCCTGCAGTTGATCTCTAATTTACTGCTTCTGTCTGACTGTAATCTAGGCCTGGCCCACCAGATGGGTTTGATTTGAATATATACTGTATAGTGTGTATATATGGCCCACCAGATGGGTTTGATTGAGTATATAGTGTGTATATATAGGCCTATTTGCTTGCACATACATTTTCTAATTTCCATGCACCTATATTTATCGGGGTCTGCTTCCAGGTTTCTATGATTGTTTTCAGTGGTGTGTGGGTGTCTGGTCAGTGATTAACTGCAGGTAGAGCTGTCTTTATCCCCACTGTATATCTGCCTGTTCTCAGGAAAGGCTTACTTAAGCTGGCCCATATGCTGGAAACTGCCTACATCATCCACCCATAGCTCAGATCATATGCCCAGGTTGTAGCCTGGCACCCAGCAGCCAACTGTGGGAATGTGTTTGCGACTGTGCGTGTCTCTGTGCCTGCTCAGTGATGGACTGCAGGTAGAGCTGTCTTTATCTCAGTTTGTATATCTGGCAGGAGAGACTGAAGCAGTGAGATCACACATTCCTCTGAGTGCCTCTGGGATTGCAGGTAAAGCTGTCTTTATCTCAGTTTGTATATCTGACCAGCATTTGAGCCAGCACTGAGCTTAGCCCGGCCATACGCCCAGAAAGCCATAGTTACGCCCCAAAACTCAACCCATACTCTTAGGCTCAGTTTAATTCTCCAGAACCCACTCCATATGCTCACACACGCATGCAAGCAGCAGGTTATAGCCAGTCCAGCTGTCCCAGAGGCACTCAGAGGAATGTGTGATCTCACTGCTTCAGTCTCTCCTGCCAGGTATGAACCCACTGGACCACAGCCGGCCGAATGGCCAGACCGTTTACCCACTCGCCAGGCATTCAGGGAATTAGACGCATCATTGGCCACCGCAATGCTAATTTTGCATTTCTGACAATTAGACGTGAAATGTCTGCCCGGCCTACAGTGAGCTTAGCTTCTGCCTAATTCTGAAATTACAGTACCAGCACTGCTTCTGTTGTGTATTGATATTCTAGTTGTGTCCCTTTAGGGCACCTGTAACCCCCCCTTGCTTACCTACGTTGAAATGCTTGGAATGTTCTTCCTGTGAAACGCATTAAAACAATGCCCACGTTAATTTCTACTCCCGTCTCATGTCCTGTCCTTATATTAGTTGTATAAGTAATACAGTGTGCTATACAACAAAACTGGCAACGAGGAAGAAACGTTCTCACGTTTGTGCTCATCGTCTTCGGCAGAAAGTCTGCCGCTGTAGAAAGACGCAAACATAACGTGGACCTAGCCAGTCGAGTGATGCTAGCTAGCCTTTGATGTCACAGCAACGAGAGCCTCGAGGGATGGGAAGAGTTTTGCTGCGGGAGAAAGTGAAGTCATCGTGAGTTAAAAGTAAGAAAAATAAACCCAAAATGTCTGCATTGATTGGAAATATAGGAACATTTGATGAATCTGTTCTTACACAGAACGTTTTGAGTACTTTGTGTTGGCAAATGGAATTAAAGCAGAAATCGTTGTGCCAATATTTTTGACTTATGGGAGGAAAAACATTCAATCTACTGCGCAGCCTAGTAACGCCTGAAAAACCTGGTGATAAATCATATGATGAAATTGTGGCTACCTTTTAAAAGGACATTATTCTCCCAAACCACTGATAATCGCAGAGAGATTCCGGTTTCATAAGAGAAATCAAGAAGAGGGGGAATCAATCTCACAGTTTGTGGCTGTATTGAAACAGTTATCTGAACACTGAATTTGGGCGATCAATGAGTGACACTATACTTGATAGGTTAGTGTGTGGCATGCGCAGCGAGGCAATTCAGAAACGCCTTTTGACTGAGTGTAACTTAACATTGCAGAGAGCAATAGAAGTGAGTACGTCAATGGAAATGGCAAATAAAGACGCACAACAGCTAAGTGCATCGACCAAAGTGCATAAGGTGTCTGGAGTTAAAAACCAAGGCAGGAGGTGGGAAGCAATGCTATCGCTGTGGGAAACCAGGTCACCAAGCAGAGGAGTGTTGGTGCAAAGACTGCAGAAGTTGTGGAAAAAAGGGTCACGTCGAACGTGCATGTAAAAACAAAAAGACACAATCAAACAAAAGTACTGAACAAAGGAAAAGCGACTTCAGGAAGTACAAAAAGAAAGTGCATAAAATGGAGCACACAGAGGATGAACAAAGTGATACCCTGTCTGAAGGGGAAGAATCTTTGCATGTTATGTCAATTTCAGACAATGGATACGGGTACTGGGTGACACCGCTACTGGATGGAAACGCAGTACGAATGCAAGTGGACACTGGAGCAACCATATCTTTGCTGTCTGAGGCTGTATACAAGGAGAAACTACATCACCTCACACTACAGCCCACAAAGATGACACTGAAAACATACACCGGTGAGATTGTTCCAGTGAGAGGAAGCGTGATTGTTACAGTGGAGCTCAACAAACAGAAGGTAAAGCTACCACTCTACATTGTGAAAGGCAACCATCCAGCATTGCTAGGACGCACATGGCTGGAAAAGATCAAACTAAACTGGCAGGAAATTCACATGGTTGCAAAAGAGGACACAAACCTACAAGGGATATTGAGGAAACACGTGGATGTGTTCAAAGGAGAACTTGGCAGTATGAAGAACATAACAGTTAAACTGACCGTGAAACCAGACAGCAAGCCAAAATGCTTCAAAGCTAGACCTGTCCCATACGCCATAAAACCAAAAGTTGAAATTGAGCTAAACAGACTCGCGAGAGTGGAGTATTGGATCCACTGAATGTTAGTGAATGGGCTACACCCGTTGTTCCAGTCATAAAAAAAGATGAATCACTCAGACTCTGTGGTGATTTCAAAGTCACCATTAATCCAGTCTAGACTGCTGAAAAATATCCACTACCCCTCATTGACGACCTCTTTTCTGGTTTAGCTGGAGGACACATATTCAGTAAGATAGGCCTGACATAAGTCTATCTACAGATGCATGTGGACCAAGAGTCACAAGAACTGTTGACCATAGTGACTCACAAAGGACTGTACAGGTACCGGAGGCTTCCTTTTGGAATCACCTCCGCTCCGGCCTTGTTTCAGAGAGCTATGGACCAGATACTGAGCGGGCTCACTGGGGTCCAATGTTACCTCGATGATCTACTCATCACCGGCAAAGACGAGCAGGAGCACCTGAGAAACCTGAACGCTACACTACAGAGATTGGAGGAGTACGGTCTGAGGGTCCAGAAAGACAAATGCACGTTTTTCCGGCCCTCTGAGTACCTAGGCCACGTCATCGACAGTGCAGGGCTCCACAAGGCGCCATTGAAGGTGAAGGCCGTTGCAGAAGCTCCATCCCCACAGAACGTGAGTCAGCTGAGATCATTCTTAGGACTACTGACATACTGCGCAAAGTTTGTGCCAAACCTAGCTAACATGTTAAAGCCACTGCATGAACTTTTGAACAAAACCAAACAGTGGAAGTGGACAGACAGATGTGAGGAGGCCTTCAAGAAAGTGAAAACAGCCTTAGCTCAGTCAGAGGCCCTAACCCACTTCAACCCCAACTTGCCATTACAATTGGCATGTGATGCATCGCCTTATGGCGTTGGTGCGGTTGTCTCACACATCATGCCATCAGGTGAGGCAAGGCCAATTGCTTTCGCATCACGGACCTTAAGTAAAGCCGAGAGCAATTATGCACAGATAGAGTGTGAAGCACTCGCCATTGTGTTTGGAGTTAAGACATTTCATCAGTTTCTGTTTGGCCAACGATTCACACTGCTGATGGACCATAGACCCCTCACCTCCATCTTTGGTCCCCACACCGGCATTTGGTCGCTTGCAGCCAGCCGCATGCAGCGATGGGCGTTATTGTTATCTGCTCACCAGTATGATATCAAGTACAGAAGGTCTGAGCAGCACTGCAATGCAGATGGCCTCTCAAGGCTTCCTTTACCTGTCGCACACACTGAGCACTCCCAGGCTGAAATCTTCTACTTCAAGGAAGTGACGAACGCCCCAGGTACATCTGTCCAAGTGAAAAGGTTCACCCACACTGATCCAGTGATGTCTGAGGTCAAGGACATTGTCACTCGTGGAAAAGGAGAGATGTCGGACAGCCTACAACCTTACCTAGTGAGGAGAAATGAGCTCACAGTTCAGTTTGGATGCTTGCTATGGGGTTTTCGAGTCATCATACCGCCGCTACTGAGAAGGCAGGTGCTTGAAGAACTCCATTCAAGGCACTGTGGCATGGTGCGAATGAAGGAGATTGCACGCAGCTACTTTTGGTGGCCAGGTCTGGATGCAGCTATCGAAGACAAGGTCAAGTCATGTTCTGCATGTCAAAAGATGAGGAGCATGCCTCAGCTAGCGCCACTACACCCATGGGACTTCCCAGAGGAGCCTTGGCAGCGAGTCCACATAGACTATGCAGGCCCACTGGAGGATCGTATGTTCTTAGTCGTAGTTGACGTACACAGCAAATGGCCTGAGGTCACAGTGATGAAGAGCACCTCAGCGGAGAGAACCATCGAAGAGCTACGGTCAATTTTCAGTCGCTTCGGCTTGCCAACGCAACTCGTTAGTTATAATGGCCCCCAACTGGTGTCTGAAGAGTTCCGGTCATTCATGGAAGCAAATGGAATTCAGAACATCAAGTCAGCGCCGTATCACCCTGCAACGAACGGCCTCGCTGAAAGGTTTGTCCAAACGATGAAGCAAGCTTTAAAATCATCACAAGGGAACGACTCCCTCAATAGGCGTCTAAACACCTTCCTGTTAACCTACAGAAACACTCCCCACGCTACAACCAAAGTGGCACCCGCGTCAGCCATGATGAAAAGACAGCTTCACACGCGACTCGACCTCCTGAGACCTCCAAAGACGAGACAGGTTGTACAGACGCAACAGAGAGCACAGGTGGAGAGACGGAGCAAAGCAAAAGACAGAAGCTTCATAGCTGGAGAGAGAGTTCTTGCTCGGAACTACTGCAAAGGTCCAAAGTGGATACCAGCCACAGTGGTTGCACAAACAGGGCCTGTGTCCTACACGTGGATCAACTGTTGCCAGGAACCAACCTCAGATGACTCCTGTCAAGTGACAAACCAAGATCAGCTACTGGAGACCTACCATGACTACAAGCTATCACCTGAACATCCACTGCAGCAACCTACAAATGTGGAAAGTGCTCCAGACTCACCTGATCCTACTCAGGGTGCCTACTCAGGGTACTGTTGCACCCCAGTCTGGGCATACACCATCACCACTCAGACTCAGAGATAATGTGACTGTAGACTCACCTGTACGTCGTCATTACCCTGCAAGAGAAAGACGACCCCCTGACAGGTTGACTATTTAGTTCAGACTAACCTCCGACATTGGGGCAGAATACACCCCAGGGTTAAGTCTGGGGACTGAGGCAGTCTACCCTCTATCCCTAGTTTAGAAAAGGTTATTCTGAAAAGTTCATTTATTTACATTAAGAAAACAATAGGCAAAACAGTGAATATTTACTTTTTCCTTATGAATCATCAAAGGTAAAGGGGGAGGAATATGTTGTGTATTGATATTCTAGTTTTGTCCCTTTAGGGCACCTGTAACCCCCCCCTTGCTTACCTACGTTGAAATGCTTGGAATGTTCTTCCCGTGAAACGCATTAAAACAATGCCCACGTTAATTTCTACTCCCGTCTCATGTCCTGTCCTTATATTAGTTGTATAAGTAATACAGTGTGCTATACAACAGCTTCCAACCAATTTCACATGCTGTGATAATTGGACCCAATGATTCAGTGTTTTTCTCATTTAACCTTAACCACCCCTCCCAGCGCTACTTGGTACATACCGTCTGAGGTGAGCGTGCCCTGCGGTGGCGGTGGGTTGAGTGCAAATGGGGAGGCAGTGGGGGAGTCCATGCGTGACCCACGTGGGAAGGCTCGGTTGGTGTGGTCCCTCTGTATCTCGTTGGTAAAGCGGCTGTTGACAGGGATATTCTCTGGCACCACCTGGACCAGCGGGGGGACCACAGGTAGCTCACTATGCCCCAGGGTCCGTAGACACTGCTCCTCCAACGCAGCAATCAGCACTGACTGGTTGTTCACCACCCCCGCCATCAATGCGAAACGCCCCTCCAGCTCCTGGTTGCAGAACAGAGAAGGTAACAAAAGGCCACAAATCACTTAATTTAGTTATAGAATATCCAAATATCCTCAAACTATATCAAATGATTGCTTTCTGGTCTTTTTCAAGCTTCTATATTATGGCACTGTTGATTTTCTTCTAACGTGCTTCTTCATTTCATTTGATCTATACATGAATGTAGCATTAAGCACATTGCGTTCTAGTTCCACCTTGATGTTCTAACCTTGTAGCGGGAGGCAAGTCTCAGCATCTCTGAGGTGACGTTGAGAACCCGGGTCTCCAGCTGGGCCAGCTCCAGAGAGTTGTCCCTCTTCCTGATGATCTCGTGCAGCAGCTGCATGTAAAGCTGGGTCACCCTGGAGTTCATGTTCCTGCTCTCTTTCCTCAGCAGCTTCATCTCGTTCACCATGTTGCCGTCCACGTCCACCACCAGCTGCATGGTCTCAATCACCCGTCTCTGCTTGGACAGCACCTCTCTCACGTCAGCTATGTCCATCCGTGTCACACGCTCCTTGTCTGGCTCCGGGCCCGTGGCACTGGCACAGATGGGGCCTGATGATGGACATTAGAATCATTCAAAGTCACTAAACAAGACAGGAAAAAAAAAAAAAGACTCTTCACAGAAGACAAAACACTGACCTGTGATCTTCTGCTCGGGAATCAGGAAGGTGTAGGAGCACTTCTTGACATCCTCAGCGGGAGCTCGTTTGGCCCTGAGCATGGGATGGTCCCTGGGCTGGACCCTGGTCTCTCTGGCCTGTCTGGAGCCTCGGCACTGGCTCAGCCCCCAGAGAGAGAGGCAGAGCAGGGCACACAGGCTCCACGACAACCCCTGTCTCACCCCCACCACACCCTGCATGGTGTTCTTCTACTGGCTAGCTGGATGCCTCCTGGACTTCCTCTGGGCTTCCCTGCAATGGATGAAGGAATAGGAGTTAGTGTGATGCAATAGTTAACTTTTCCCAAAAATGAAAAATGCAATTGTTGATGACAAAATACCAGGAGTGCTAGTCCTGTATATTTTATCCCTAAAAAGGAAAATAGTTTTGCGGCAGATTCATTCATAACAACAAAGCAAGACATGTAGGGCACTGGTAGCTGCTAACACACACAGGGAAGCGGCACAGAGTTTCTAAACCCAGAGGCACAACATCGCAAGACTTCCGGGAACACTTGCGAAACAGGCCAAGCAGACCAGGCTGGGGTTTGGGGTTTGAGAAGTCAATGAGAAGTGAAAAATTCTTCCTTAGTTGTTACTTTTCTCAATCTAAAGGCACAACCTAGATTCGAGCCAATGTCTTAAGTAATTGAACATGTTATTACTCCAACCTCGAGAAAGTGATAAACTGACACGTTTTCATTTTTGTCCAAAAATAACTTATATCTTTGATTCGACGGCCTGCACATGCGCAGTTCGGCACGAGACAACTGTTAGACCTGATGACGTGTTTCTGCGCATGAGCTTAGCTAGCCAACGTCGCCATGACATCGCCTACAAATGTGATCGGGGATTTCTATTGGAGAAGCAGTTTCTGCCTATCTTCATACTGTACTGTCTTTGGTTGCGGTGTACATTGCCAGCATTGAACAATTATATAGAATGTTTACAGCTAATAATTACTAGCAAACATTCTTTGTCAGAAGTAGTAGTCAAGCTAGCCAATGGTGGACATTTACAGTAGCCAGTTTACAACTCAAACACCATGGGAGTTTCTCTCTTGGGAAGGGGTAGAAAACGTAACTGATCCCCAAAGCAGTGGATTAGTCATGTGACAGAATAAGTCCCAATAACTGACGTTTGAGCACCAGAGCCAGACATTTAGTTCGGAACAATACACAGACAAACAGGGATTGTGTAATGATCTAATGATCTAGGAAGTTTGCAACCAAGCAGCAGGAGGTCTAGCTGGTCTCCCAGGGAGCTGGGGAACAAATTGCTGTCCAGTCATTCAGCAGGAGGAGGTCTGGATGTCTCTTCTCTGTCAGAGCTGCCATAGCCTATGCAGTCGCAAGAAAACGCTAGCATCCGGTTTTCAGGGATAAAGTATTTTCAATCTAACTTCCATTTCCCTTGAAATACGGAAGTGGGAAATCCGCTCAGGCGTCTTTCTACGTCTGCTACGTTCTGTTAGAGCTGCCACTGTAACCAGTATTTCTCTCCTGTTGGTTTTCATATCAACTTTCGTTGTCCAGAAGCCAAAGGCACAATCCTAGTCATATTAGCAAACCATTCTAATGCATATGGGTCCGGTAAATTTCTCAGATGGATGGTCAATTTAAATATTTTCAGTCACCCAGACACACACACACACACACACACCACCCCACACCACCGCACTGCAGGCACACGGACAGACGCACGCACACACACGGACAGACGACGCACGGCAGGAGCACGGACAGACGACGCGCGCACGGACAGACGCGCGCACGCAGACGACGCACGACAGACGCGCACGGACAGACGACGCACGGCACGCGACAGGACGACGCGCACACGGACAGACGCACGCACACGGACAGACGCACGCACACGGACAGACGCACGCACACGGACAGACGCACGCACACAGACAGACGCAGGCACACAGACATGCACACGGACAGACATGCACACGGACAGACATGCACACGGACAGACAGACAGGCACCACATGGCTCCAGACACCAGAGCACACAGGTATGCTAAGTAGAACATTTTATTTACCTCTGAAGGCGTCTGTTACCCCCTCCGCCAGGTCTCTAAATTAACATGTTTCATTGGTAGCGCTGGTGCTCCCAACTTAGTTAGGAGCACAACATGAAATTTAGGAGCACCAGAATTATTTTTATTTTTATTATTGATTGAGATACAGCCTATATTGGGCCTAAATTAATTTTTAGCTACTTCTGAAGCACATGTTGTGCCCTAGAAACTAATATTTAACACTGTAAATACAGTTGTTTATTATTAAAGCTAAAATGTTGATACGAATACCTGTCATTGAAATTACAAAGTCATTTGTGGAACTAACAAATCTGCACTCACTTGTTTCTTTAGTGCACTCAGAAACAAAGGTACAGTGAAGCCCTCCACCACTCCCCCCTTTGCCCCAGTTCCCTAGCCCTGCTCTGACTCCTGTAGCCTCTCTCTGATCCCTACTGTTGTGTTTCTGTTTCTATGCAGATGCCTGCCGTGTCTGCTTCTCATCACCACCTCTCTCTCACACACACACACACTACCTAAACGCTGCTCCACATTACACCCTGAGTTTGTCCTATGTGAGTGTACACAACACTACCTAAAACCCCCACCCTTAAACTGATGCTCTGTGTGGCTCCTGTATGATGCCATTGTTGATCCTCAGGACTCTTGAGTCAACTCTGTCAGTTAGATTAGTAGTGTGGAGACTGTAAGAGTGAGCCAGTGTGCCAGAGTGTGTGTGCGCGTGCTAGCCGAGCCAATACAGTGTGAAAAGTGTGTGTAGAGCGTTGTTCTTCATTTCTCTGGCTGTGTGTTAATCCGACAGTAGACGCCCTGACAGCCTAACCAGGTCCTCTATCCTCACTGACCTGTTAATGGCTTTAACAGCTCCTTCAAGCTCTTGTCTCCAAACACACACACACACACACACACACACTGCTCTCTGAAGGCAGTTACTTTAGCAGCTCCTTCATCCATGCCCATACTGCTCCATTATCGTGCTCCCTTTGAGACACACTGCAGGTGTGGAAGTGTCTGGAATGTGACAGGTAATACAGTGCGCACCAAAAGTATTTGGACAGTGACAATTTTTTGTTGTTGTTTTGGCTCTGTACTCCAGCACTTTGGATATTAAATGATTCAATGACTATGGGAGTTAAAGTGCAGACTGTCGTCTTTAATTTTAGGGTATTTTCATTCATATCAGGTGAAGCGTTTAGAAATTACAGCATTTTTTGTACATAGTTCCCCCATTTTAGGGGACCAAAAGTATTCGGACAAATTCACTTATCTCAAATCAAATTTTATTTGTCACATGTGCCGAATACAACAGGTGTAGACCTTACCGTATAATGCTTACTTACAAGCCCTTAACCAACAATGCAGTTCAAGAAATAGAGTCAAGAAAATATTTACTAAATTTAAAAAAAGTAACACAATAAAATGACATAACAATAACGAGGAGGGGTCAATATAAATAGTCCGGGTAGCCATTTGATTAATTGTTCAGCAGTCTTATGGCTTGGGGGTAGAAGCTGTTAAGGAGCCTTTTGGACCTAGACATGGCGCTCCGGTACCGCTTGCCGTGCGGTAGCAGAGAGAACAATCTCTGACTTGGATGACTGGACTTTGACAAGTTTTTGGGCCTTCCTCTGACACTGCATAGTATATAGGTCCTGGATGGCAGGAAGCTTGGCCCCAGTGATGTATTGCGCCGTACGCACTACCCTCTGTAGAGCCTTACGGTCGGATGCTGAGCAGTTGCCATACCAGGCGGTGATGCAACCGGTCAGGATGCTCTCGATGGTACAGCTGTTGAATTTTTTGAGGATCTGGGGACCCATGCCAAATCTTTTCAGACTCCTCAGGGGGAAAAGGCATTGTCATGCCCTCTTCATGACTGTCTTGGTGTGTTTGGTGATAGTTTGTTGGTGATGGGGACACCAAGGAACTTTAAACTCTCGACACGCTGCACTACAGCCCCGTCTATGTTAATGGGGGCCGGTTCGGCCCTCCTTTTCCTGTAGTACACAAACATCTCCTTTGTCTTGCTCACATTGAGGGAGAGGTTTTTGTCTCTGACCTCCTCCCTATAGGCTGTCTCATAGTTGTCGGTGATCAGGCCTACCACTGTTGTGTCGTCAGAAAACTATTATTTTGTGCCCAATAGAAATGAATGGTAAATAATGTATTGTCATTTTGGAATTACTTTTATTGTAAATGTAGAAGTGTTTAGAAGCATATTCTATTCTTATTTACAATAAAAGTAATTCCAAAATGACAATACAGTATTTACCATTCATTTCTATTGGCCACAAATTAATCTGAAACAACCAAAACACACAGCAAATGCATCCAACAAATGTGTAGAGTCACAAGCTTGATGTAGTCATTGCGTTCTATGAATATGGGACCAAATACTTAACTTTTTACTACTTTAATACACAAGTGAATTTGTCCCAATACTTTTGGTCCCCTAAAATGGGGGGGGGGGACTATGTACAAGAAGTGCTGTAATTTCTGAACGGTTCACCCGATATGGATGAAAATACCCTGAAATTAAAGTCTGCACTTTAACCTCATAGTCATCGTTTCATTTCAAATCCAAAGTGTTGGAGTACAGAGCCAAAACAACAAACAATGTGTCACTGTCCCAATACTTTTGGAGCTGACTGTATAACAGGATGGGCCATCACTCTTCTATCTCTGTGTCTCCCCCTTTCTCTGGTTTAGTCTCATTGTATATCCTCTGGGGCGGTTCTCTGAACTGGAACACCAGATGAAAGACATTCCAGGTTCTGAGAGAAAAGGAGGTCAGGAGTTTGAGAGCAGTTAAACTGTACCTTAACTCCAAACAAACCAATACACACTGAACAGCAGACATACCTGTCACTGTCCACTGTCATTACATTCTTTCTTTCTCTCTGACTCTCCCCCCCTCTATCCTTCTATGTATTTTACATTTGACATTTTAGTCATTTTAGCAGACGCTCTTATCCAGAGCGACTTACAGTTAGTGAGTGCATACATTATTTTATTTTATTTTTTCATACTGGCCCCCCGTGGGAATCGAACCCACAACCCTGGCGTTGCAAACGCCATGCTCTACCAACTGAGCTACATCCCTGCCGGCCATTCCCTCCCCTACCCTGGACGACGCTGGGCCAATTGTGCGCCGCCCCATGTGTATGTACACAACAGCAATAGAGCATTCTGACCAGACCTGTCAGTACACTGTGACCAGACCTCTGTGTCAGTACACTGTGCCCTAACGCTTAGTGAAGGCCTACAGGAAGAGCCTGTCTGTAGCGGAGGACAGGGGGGCAGAATGTAGATGGGACCAGCTCTCTACTGAGTCAGTCAGCCACAGACTGTGTCCCAAATGGCACCCTATTCCCTATTTAGTGCACATATTTTGACCAGGGTGCATAGGGCTCTAGGGTGGCCATTTGGGACACAGCCAGAGACTGGTGGAGGTTGGAGAGGTTAGTGTAGAGAGAAGCTGAAGAAGAGAAGTGTCTCTTTCAGTTAGACAACAAAGCCAGATGAAAGCACCGACCAGTCAGACCAACCAGAGCCGACTAAACCAAAGCAACTCCGACCTGCACAGAACACCCAGAGCCTCATAGCGGAGAGGAGAGAGGCATGCAAACAGGTAAAAGCTGACAAGCCTCAACAACCACTTATAGGACTGAAGCAACACTCTGTTCTACCTCTTTCTTCTGGCTTTCTCTCCCTTTGTCCGCTCTCCCCCTCTGTCTGTCCTCTCCTCCCTCACTCTCGCTGGGTCAGTATTGAGGCTGTAGTAGTTAATGGGTGGTGACAGTAGAGTGAGGGGAGATGGACAGACTTAGAAAAGCATAAAACACAGCCAGCTAGAAATCACAACCCTTTCTTTCCTATTCTCCCCCTTCTCAACTTGTTATAAGCCTTCTCTTTTTCCTTCACGCTCCCTAAACTCAATAAAAATACGTGTTTTTGGCTCCGGGTCCACAGCCGACGGCTCACGTATCTCCTAACAGATATCGCAACGTCCAACCCCAGCCAAAGGAAAACTAGCCTTAGTAGTGTGTGTGTGCATGCGCATGCACTTGTGTATGTGTTGTAACTGTGCCTGTGTGTTCTGGAACCGTCCTGGACTGTCTCCCTCTCCCAGCCTTACATGATGGAAACAGTGTGACCTTTGTCACTTTCCGCTGGCTGCTCACCTTACTAATGACCTATGACTTTGGCCTGAAACCTCTGTCTCGCTCTTAGACATATGCTCCCATTCACCTACACACACACACACATGGACTGTTAATGGAGCAGTCACAGGACAAGAGACACTATCTTACATCTCTCCCTTTATCTCTGTTACACTATTACTGTATAAATCATTGCCCCAGCCCAGGGCCAATATAGGCCTAAAGCCCAGGATTCTATAGCCCCCTCTACCCAGCTACCTCATCTACTCTAGACAAATGACCACCCACTCCTCAACCTCCTGTGTGAAGCCTGCCACTGTGTTACATGCTCCATGGCATGCAGCTCTAGGATCAGGTTCCTGCCTCATTAGCCCTTCTAGTCTTGTTTTAGCTGTGTGGCTAGTGTGGCTCTTAACAGGCCTGTGGGGTTGGGGTTCTATGATTTCTGTGGCTTTGGATCTTATAGATTTCTGCCGTGATGTAGTAAGCTGTTCACGGGCGTGCCAGCTCCAGCAACCAAATACCCTAGACACAGGCCCCACCCTGTGCTCTGAGTAGGGTTGCAACATTCCGGGAACATTCAATAAATTCCCTGTTTTTCCCGAAATCCCGGTTGGAGAATTCCCGGAATCAGAAGGGAATAAGCAGGAAATCTGAAATCCTTCAACCAGGATTTCTGGAAAACCAGGGAATTTATTGAACGTTCCCGGAATTTTGCAACTCTAGCTCTGAGCCCCCCACTCAACACCTCTACCTCCTCTCCCCTTGGCAACTGATCTCCCACATTCCGGGGCTGTGTTGCGGTGGTCGGACATTTTGGGTCCAGTGCCAGACTGGCTGCGAAAATTCATTTTTTAGGATAGCCGGAGGCAAAGTCATTAATATTCATGAGTTATGTTAATTGGTTGAGCCTTCTTGGGTGTATGACTGCACTGCACAGCCATCTGTTTAGGCTTGCTCACCGGCATGAGCAGTAAGTACCAAATGACTTGTGAAATAAATTAAAGCCTCACCAGCTAGCTACCATTCTATTTTAGTTTCACTGTCCACTATTGTTATTTTTACCTTTTCACAAACTGTCTGTTGCTTGCTATGAGCAAGTTAACCCAAATGTGTCACGATTAGTTGGCTACATTTCAGTAATTTAGCTATCCTCCTAAATGCGGTGGTCAGTGGATAAACAAACTAGGAGTTGAACATATTTTGGTGAAAACGAACTAGTAGCCAGTTGTTGTCCATGGCTCCTGAAGCCTATGTGACTTGTCTATGTGCCCATGTGCTCCCGAGTCTAGACACGGTTTATCTAACGTTAGCTAGCTAGCTAGCTAGCATTGTTAGCTGAGCTGTTTTATAAGAAAATGCTAGCTAACAAACCCTCCTCGGCTACAAAGTCATTGGGTTGCGGGAATATTAGATAGCTATGTCTTTTTAATTTAAAGATAACTGTCATTGAAGTTGGTGTTTACTACTGGTTTTAGATCCGAGGGGAGAGATTGTCCGCCATTGTTTTGGTTAGGGCACATAGTGATGTCACACACCCAAGAAGGCACAACCAATCACCTGACGTATAATAATGACTTTGCCTCTGGCTATCTTACGAAAGGAAATTTCGCAGACTGACTGTGAGTAGAGAAGGGATTAGGGTGCAACCACACCACACAGTGTGTATATCTGTGGTAAGTGAAATCACAGCAGCCTCAGCCAGAGAGGAAATGACAGGAGCTGCGTTAGCCACTCACTCTAAAAATCATGAATGAGAAGGAATGTTTAAAGATCTGCAGTCCTCACTGCTGCTACCAACATTGTCAGCCTTCTGGCTCTTACCACACTATTCTCACAGGGTTTATTGAGCAGGGTTAAAGTTGACTAGAGATCAAAGTGGCCAATATATCACATGGCGCCAGAGCCATATATAGAGATTTATCCAACGGGTGGGTCTAATCCTGAATGCTGATTGGTTAAAACCGCGTTCTAGCCGGTGTCTATTCCACAAGTTACCACCGGCTAAATCTATGATGTTAAAATGCCTATTTACTCTATTCCATCTGACTTTGCAATCCACTGTCTCATCAGCCCAGCCAGGCAATTTATAAACTTGATCTCCACTATAAAAAGCATCTAGATTATCTCACATTTTCTTTTAGACTAACATTTAGTTTTCAACAGCAGAGATTTGTATAAACCTTGCTGTCTGTCTCTCCGACATTTGCAACATTGTTTCAATATTCTAATTCGATCTCCAGCTGTCCCATAGTAATACACGTGTCGGGATGAGACAGACAGGTAGGCAGCTTTTCTCAGCCAGTCGAAATCATGAATCAGCATAATGTTTATGGCTTTATACAAAACTATCAATAGAAAACAGGTCAAACGAAACGAAGTGCAGCTAGTTTGCAGTCTTTCCAGCTTCAGTTTGAAGTGATTGTGTGAGCTGTGTTGTTGGCTAGCTCCTCTGAACAACAGTGTCCTGACAAAAGAGCACATTTTCTATACCAAGAGAAATCGCGCCTCATTAGCTTATTGTTATGGGATGTATCCAAATAAATGTCACTAGAAAACAGTTTAAACAAATGCAAATGGAGCTACTGTTGTTATTCTGGCTGCACTGTTTGACGTAACTGTAAATTAGCCGTAGTTGGCTAGCTAGCAAGCAAGGGATAACAACGTTGCCAGCCAGTATGGCAATGGAACATTTAGAACGAACGACTGGGTTGCGTCCATAGATACAGAACAAAAAGACTGAACGACTGCGTCGCGTCTCTGGCAACTGAACCGACAGAACGAATGACCAGCCGGCTTGGGTAGCAACCCTAGATTTGTGTCAGGACTGTATCTTGTGGAAGGATGAAATAGTATGAATAATTTCATCAAAATAAAGTTTTTAATGAAAATATGTCAGTCATTATTTTAATATGTTGGTAACCCAATATATCCTCCAAACACCAGCTTCTCGGGCATTATCACTTAAATAACATATTTAAATATATATGGCTGGATGGTGCCTATCTTTTCCATTCATTTTGATTGAAGCCTGCAGATTTAGATACGGGTTGAAGGTTCTTTCTTTGTGTCAGTCTCTAGTCTGATGGATGGCAGCAACAGGAAGAGAGGGGGCATATTTGGAAAATATGTATTTTTATTTTTATAGCCAATGTATTTCTCAGCCTCGCGGCTCCAGCTTCCAACATCCGATCTGGCCTTCAGACTTTCCCTGTCTGCTTCCAAACCCCCCAAACACACAACAGATACTCTACATCACTAGAAATAATAGAGGGAGGAGGAGAAAAGAGAGGGATCAGAGGAGGAGGACAGGAGGCTTTAGAAGAACAGCTGTAAAAAAAACTCCACTACAAACTTGGCCCTGTCAGGACCCTACTGTTCACACACATGGTCTCATAAAAACACAGCCCTTCCCAAACATAAATATTAGGGGTGTAACGATCCATCTACTACATCGATGTATCGATTTATATTCCTATGATCCAACTACATCGATCTGTGCTCGGCGAGTTGGCCTTTTGGACAACATATATCAATCTAACATCATTTTAAAATGTAATAAATCGATTGTATTGATACTAGGAAATAACCCATTGGATTTAAGCACGTCAGACTTTATATGGATGTTTTTTCTTAGCACTTTTAATGATAAAGGCTTTAAACATTACTCGATTCAGTCAGCCTATCCGTGACGTCATCGCCCCGCGCCAGCAGCAGCGCAAAGGCGCAAAGACAACAAAACATAGCATGGCGGACGACAGAGGAGAAGCCGACGAGCGAGAAATTATCAAGCCACCATTGCGGTCCTTACAAGAAACAGGAATCTAGGAAACGTCACCTGCACTGTCCAGTATCCAGGTATTTATTTCAGTCACACTGGTTGAATTTTTGGCTAAAAGGTTACTGAATCGATTTCAAGTCACTGAATCGTTTCGGATCGTATCGTTCTAAATGAACCAATATCGTCCTTGAATCGTATCGACAACCACGAATCGTGATACAAATCGAATCGTTGTTAAAACGAATCGTTACACCCCTAATAAATATGATCTCAACTCTCTCGTTTGCTCTCTCTGTCGTTTGCTCTGTCTCACACGCACCCCTGAAACATGTTAGCAATTAATCAGAGCAGTCAACAGCCCAGGCAACCTCCACACGCTAGACACCCTGTCATACTAACTGATAGAACCAGCGATGGGGGAGGAAAGGAGGAGGAGATGTGGAGGACGGGGGAAAGTGGGGTTATAGTGGTCACCTTTCCCTGAGTATTGTCATATTGTGTAATCTCTGTCTCCTGTTGAAACTAGCGCTGGGATAAATGATAGTTGGCAGAGTCCTCTGCCACCGCGTGAGAAGAGAGAAGGGGAGGGAGGGAGGGAGGGAGGGATGGAAACAAGTGAGAGAAGGGAGGGAAGGAAAGAGCGAATGAGGAGTAGAAAGGGAGAAAATGTCCTTCAGATTTATGAAGTGAAAGAGTCCGTCTAAACTCTAATTGGTCCTGGAGCCGGCCTGTAGGATGAAGAAGAGGAAAACAGAAGGAACTAGAGAAAAAGAGGAAGGGAGCCACAAGGACATGTATCTGGGTCTTTGGTTTGATCTCCCAAACCCAGAAAGCCTTCTTACAGAGATTTCTTCCACAGCCCTACACCACACTGGAGTCAAGCTTTTTTGGTTCTTATACTGTGCGTTTAGACTGGAACCCTAGACGAGTTTCAAGTCAGAAGTCAAATGTGGGGTTCTCAGAGTAGTAGGGTGTGGCCCCACTCTGCCTTCACCCCCACCCCATAATCAATCACTCTTTGTGGGGCATAAGCCCTAGCAGGTCTCTCTCTCACACACACACCCAAGCTCCCTTGTGGGCCTCCCCGTGTTTGTGTATATGTCGTTGAGTGCTGACTGCTGTGTCAATGGTTAGCTTGGATTCGTACAAGGCCTCCCTTACTCTCTCCATCACACACACTCACTCTCAAGATAACAACTCTCAAGATAACAAGGTGTGTGTGTGTGTGTGTGTGACCCTCCAGGACCTATAGGGTGAATAATGCAGTGTGTTTTATGTTGGAGCGGAACCGTTAATCCTCTGGTGGTGTTATTTTTACTGCTCTGTCAGTCACCCTACTACCAAAAACCTCTGCACATATGTTACCTATTAGACACACACACACACACACAGTGTCCTCTGACTCTTGGTTGTGTGTGTGCCTGCGTCTTGCCTCCCGCTGTCCTCTCCCTTCTCTCTTTCTCTTTCCTTTCCTACCAGAGTAGTTTTGACTCATTACTGTCTGATTCTTCCTTAACACATAACAGATCCATGTATGAGCTCTGTATATACTGCTCTCCGTCTCCTATATCCCCCTCCTCCTTCTGTTCTTTCCATTGGTGCAGGTAACGGCTGACTTATATTTATGGAGGGTTTTATTTGCGTTAATAAAGTGTTTTAAAGAGGTGGTGGATTACTCTCTGTGTGACAGGCAGGCTCAGGGGACAATGTGTGTGTATGTTGTAGCTGTGATATTGTGGTCCTAGAAAGAGCTGCTAACTGTGTGTTTGTGGACTGACACCGCAGTGTGCGTTTGAGTTGCTCGGAATCCCATATGAATAGACCTACTCCTCAAATGTGTGTACGTTTAAATCCTCTCCAAAACCTGGATGTTAAGTCCCGTCAATGTGTGTTGCTGTGAAGCACGAGGTTTCTCTGATGACGTTTGACTGGGAAAGTCCCTAACTGCTCAGACAGTGTGTGTGTGTCTGGTACTGTGGTAGGGAGAGAGTGATGTTGGGAAGAGAGTAAGGGTCTCGTTGGGGCCGTGAGTGTGGGCCTTGTGGTGGGCAACACTGGGAGCACCTCACTGTGGTGGGGTATAGTTATGGTTGGCCTAATGCCTTCTGTTCTGGCCAGCCAGCTCCACTAGCCATCTCTCTGTCTACAGCACAGCTACAGGACCTTCACAAGTCACACTACATTAATGTGGGCCAGTCGGACTTGATGAGCAAGTACATCTACAATTGTTGTTAAGGGCAGGTTAGGGTTAAAATCCTATCTAGGGTTAGAAAGTAGAATACTTCAGTTTGTTGTTGTAGCCAGAGAGTGATGAGCCATTTAAGTCACTACACACACACACACACACACACGTTTCAGGTGAACTGAACGATGAGCACTCCTACTTCTGCGTGGAATGTACTGGACAAAACACTGGATAAAAATAATGTTTCTCCTCTCTTGCTCTGTCTCTCTCTCTCTCTCTGCTACCCCCTCTTTCTCTCACTCTCTCAGACCCTCGCTCTATCTTTCTCTCCCTTTCTCTCTCTCCGTCTCTGTCGCTCTGTGTCAGTCAGATGATTTAGGGCTGTGATTCGCTCTGTTTTATCGCTTTCTGAAAAACACTTGTCCTCACGAAACATTTTCAGAACATTTAGTCCTGCCCTCATGTTTGCTTTAGCTGTTTAAGACTTCCTATGTGAACTGTGTGGCTCTGCTCGTGTGCACATGCGTATGTACGTGCATTCCCTATCTACAGTCGGACAGCATTAACAGATGTGCATCCTTAGTGAGCTGAGAGAGTTTTCCATGGATCTCACTGACAGAGCAGAGCATGTAAAAGTGAAAGCAGTTGAACATAATTGTGAGTGGCAATGTGAGCGCTAGCAGACTGATATTATTAGCGTTCAAAGCCCCCAGTGTCATGGTGAGGTTTAGAGCGGCTGCATGGCAGTGGTGGATGTCTGGATGGAGGGTAGCGTTGGCTGCAGGAGGATGTGGTCAGAGAATAATTACATTGTATTATCAGGGTTGTTTTTCTTCAAACAAGATGCCATGAATGGGACCTTCTATTAACTCAGAAACAACCCCAGTCACTCTTGATGAAGCCACAAAATGCAAGTGGGTGTGTGTGTAACATCTAGCCACACACTGTAGAGTGTCACTACCTCATTAGGCTGTGACTTATTTATTTAACCCTAATCTATCCTGATTAAGTTAACAACCATTTCTCATTCTGCACTACCGGCCCTAGGACAGGCAGAGAGGGTATTAGGAAACCAAAGCTTAGATAAATAAACAGGACAATGGGTCTCTCTCTCTCTCTCCTCTTTTCCTCCCAGTCCTCTTGAATAATAGAGTTATGGAAACAGTCCAGATCGACAGAGAGAATGGAGTTACTCCAGTGAAAGACATGCACTTTATTGAACTAGTGGTAGTTTGAAAGGTAAAGTAGTAAAGTTTCAGTAGCCCGGTAAAGAGCCCAGCAGCAGTGAATGGACATTTACTGTGGAGCAGACTACCTGTTGCTGAGCGGCTGTGTGTGGCTAGCTCCCTTCTCTCCTGACGTCCGCATACAGCCTGTCTGTCACAGCCTCTCTGTCTGAGGCGTCCCTCTTACTCACACTGTACACTATGTACAACCAGCCTCACGGTAAAGCTTTTCACATCTAGATCCCAGTCCCCTGGAGAAGCAGAGCATTGCTAAACTTTTCGGACACTTCTGCAGCCAGAAAAGAACTGCCTCACAGAACATCCTAATCTCTCCTGCAGAGCTCTCCCAGCTGCTCACATAGCTACACAACAGAGAGGGGAGGGAGACAAACTCAGAGACATGCAGCTGCTTACCTTTGTGTGTTTGTTTGTGAGAGTGTATCCTGCAGATGTATGTGTGTGTCGTCAGTCAGGCAGTGCTCAGTGAGCCTTGGTGCTCCGGTTCAGTTCCCTCCTCAGGCTCTGCTCATGTGCACTTCTCCCATCTCACACAGGGGCTCATCTCTGGCTCTCTCTCCCACTCTACTCCCTCTGTCCTGGGATTAGATCTCAACTGGTCCCCCTCCTAGAGAGCCAGATTCCAGAGGCCTTCTCTCTGCATCCTGCTGCCCAGCAAAGTATCCTCTCTGTGGGCTCCGTGAGGCTGGGGTTAGGGGTTAGAGCTGGAGCTCTGTCTGGAGCATGACTGAACTAGCGGCTACTTCTACACACTGAGCTACGACGCCTGGTGCCTCAAGGTTTTCACAAAGGATTGGATGGGAAGGGAAGGGAGGGAGGAAGAGGGTGTGGAAGAGGGAGGCTGTTTTTCCCCTCCATTTCTCCCTACGTCTTTTTTAGAACATGCCAGCCCACCTCTGATGTCACTGGTCTGAAAAAAGAGAGGGAATATCAGAAGAACCTCCTCAAGTTTCACATCCTCCACCACTCCTGCCCCACTTTGTTAAGAAAAGAAAGATAGAGAGAGCCAGTTGGAGAAACTTTAGACTTCAAAAAACTGTTTGAACTCACACAAGGAGGGTTTGTTTGGGGGTAAGGACAGCAGACACACACACACACACACTCCCTTTCATCCACCATATATTGAAGTCCATGTCTGCCGCTGTAACCCCCATCCCACTAGTACCCCAAAATTATCAGACACCCGCTTCTCTCTGGCTTACTCCTCAATGCTTAGACCCCTTCTGTGTGCGAGTCCATAAGACACCCTCCATCCCTCTCTCCTATCTTCCCAGGCTGTAGTGTATGTTCATGCTGTGCCACAGTTATCCTGGTGTTGTCTGGGGTTTACTGCATCTACCTTTAAGGCCAACCCACGCTGTACGTCAGATTCAGTCTCTTACGATTATTCCATGTCACAATGTGCGACGTTACCAAATTAAGATCTTTATATCGACCTGGCCAGATTGTACGATTTGCTTCAGTTTTGTCATCACATTCTGCGATTGGCTTGCGAGGCTACATCAGCCGACGTAGGCTATGTCAACTGCAGTGGTGTATTTGATCAGCGCATGTGCTAGCACCAGCAGCGCAAGCCTCCCTCTATGCTTATGCGTGAGTGAAGTGAGTTCGTAAAAACTAAAAGTATGCATCTTAGAAATAGTTTTCACATACAAACGTTATTTGTCTGAACTCAGAATCAATTAGGCTTCCCCAAAATAACATGGTCGCTGTGGTAGAACTTTTCTTTTGATTGGCGATTTTGTGCATTTATCAAAATCCCATCAAGTAGCCTGATTTTCAAATGTGTCATGTAAACAAGATTATTAGGGAAATCGCTATTTTTGCACAGCATGTAAACAAACTATTTAAATCAAACTATTATATTAATCTGCTATTCACAATAATCGTATTATTGTGTGCATACTCAGTGCCGGCCGTGTTCCTATTGGTCAGTCACCGGGATTGGCTCGTAACACCAACCACACTACACGATAAAGGCAAAAAAATGTGCCTGAACTTTGTCGGAGCCTACGACCGCACGTAGTGGTACTTAATCGGAAGACCTAGACCCTGTCACACTGAACAAGCCAAGACGCCTGACAATCGTTTACAACCTAAGAATTTGCCCACAACGTGGAAATTTGGTCTGGGACGGCAAAATCGTGGCATAAGACGGCTAAATAAAATCTTACAGTTTGTGCAGCCCTTTAGACACTGTGTAATACACATAGCTGTGTGTGTGAATGGGTCTTTGTGCGGTGCATATACATCACACTGATTTGTAGAGAGGTGGGAAGGAGAGGCCAGCTCTAGGTGTATGGAGAGACCCTCTTCCTCTCCTCCCCCTCTCCCCTTTCCCTCCCCTCTCTCCCTATCCCCAACCATGTGAGATGTCAGAGAGCGAGCAGATGATTTACATGTTTTGGAGAGAGGTTTTTTCTGGTTGCCAGACTGGTTGATAATATCTTCATGTCACACTTCCAGATAGAACACTGGAATGTGTAGAGGGGATCAGAGGAGAAGGGGGCCTTTTAATTTTTAATTTTTTTGACTTAGTAACTACTTCCTGCTCTTGTCTCAGATTTCTGACGTGTGTATGTGTTCTGGGCAGACTTTACTCTTGCATGACTAACTGCCGTCATCCTTCCGACACGCTATGAAATTACCAGTACTGGCGGTTAAGCCTTCACTCCCTCTCTCTCTTCTTCCCATCTCTCCATCTCGCAGCTGTTTCTCCATAACCATTTGTTTGCACTTCTTCTCTCTGTCCCGCTCTCTATCGCTCCCTTTCTCCTTCCCTATATCTCCCTCCATTCCTCCCTCTGGTTCTAATCAGAGTGATGGTATGTATGATGTAGGCATTAGAGGGCTCCATGATGAGTGGTGCTGTCCCAGGACTAGTGTCTGCTGCTCTAGTGTAGTCAACATTGGTGTTTTGTTGTTGCACAGTTGCTTTTACAACCACTTGGCTTCCTGACTGTTCAGTTGTGTGTGAGCGTGTCAAAAGGAGAACAACTCTTATGTCATGAGGGTGTGAGACATTGCCTTGCATCTGCTGCTGCTGTGCTGCTCTCATTACGAACATGAAAGTGAGGGGGGAGAGAGAATTTGGGTTTGGGGGGGGTGTTGAAGGAGAACTAGGGACTGGATAGAAAGCAGAAGAGAAGAGAATGACAGATGTATGGAGAGGGAGATGATGTCGGAGACAGTGTGATGGGAGAAAGTTAAATGGTCAAATTCATCTCAATTTCGAGAGAGAGAGGCGTGTGGGGAGTGAGAAAGAGGGACAGAGAGCGAGGCGTGTGGGGAGTGAGAGAGGGACAGAGAGCGAGGCGTGTGGGGAGTGAGAGAGGGACAGAGAGCGAGGCGTGTGGGGAGTGAGAGAGGGACAGAGAGCGAGGCGTGTGGGGAGTGAGAGAGGGACAGAGAGAGAGGCGTGTGGGGAGTGAGAAGAGGGACAGAGAGCGAGGCGTGTGGGGGAGTGAGAGAGGGACAGAGAGCGAGGCGTGTGGGGAGTAGAGAGAGGGACAGAGAGCGAGCATGTGGGGAGTGAGAGAGGGACAGAGAGAGGCGTGTGGGGAGTGAGAAAGAGGGACAGAGAGAGCGAGGCGTGTGGGGAGTGAGAAAGAGAGACAGAGAGCGAGGCGTGTGGGGGAGTGAGAGAGAGAGGGACAGAGAGAGAGCGAGGCGTGTGGGGAGTGAGAGAGGGACAGAGAGCGAGGCGTGTGGGGAGTGAGAGAGGGACAGAGAGCGAGGCGTGTGGGGAGTGAGAAAGAGGGACAGAGAGAGAGGCGTGTGGGGAGTGAGAAAGAGGGACAGAGAGAGAGGCGTGTGGGGAGTGAGAGAGGGACAGAGAGAGAGGCGTGTGGGGGGAGTGAGAGAGGGACAGAGGGAGAGAGAGGCGTGTGGGGAGTGAGAGAGGGACAGAGAGAGGCGTGTGGGGAGTGAGAGAGGGACAGAGAGAGGCATGTGGGGAGTGAGAGAGGGACAGAGAGAGGCGTGTGGGGAGTGAGAGAGGGACAGAGAGAGAGAGAGGCGTGTGGGGAGTGAGAGAGGGACAGAGAGAGAGCGAGGCATGTGGGGAGTGAGAGAGAGAGGGACAGAGAGAGAGCGAGGCATGTGGGGAGTGAGAGAGAGAGGGACAGAGAGAGGGAGGGACAGAGAGAGGCGTGTGGGGAGTGAGAGAGAGGGACAGAGAGAGGCGTGTGGGGAGTGAGAGAGAGAGGGACAGAGAGAGGCGTGTGGGGAGTGAGAGAGAGAGGGACAGAGAGAGGCGCGTGTGGGGGGAGAGAGAGAGAGGCGCGTGTGGGGAGAGAGAGGGACAGAGAGGGACAGAGAGGCATGTGGGGAGAGAGAGAGAGGGACAGAGAGAGGCGCGTGTGGGGGGAGAGAGAGAGAAAGGCGCGTGTGGGGAGAGAGAGAGAGGGACAGAGGGACAGAGAGGCGTGTGGGGAGAGAGAGGGACAGAGAGAGGCGTGTGGGGGGAGAGAGAGGGACAGAGAGAGGCGTGTGGGGAGTGAGAAAGAGAGGGAAGAGGTGTAGAGAGGTGGGGGGAATGAGAAAGAGAGAGGTGGGGGGGAGTGAAAGAGAGAGGGGGGAGGTAGAGAGAGGGAGAGAGGGAGAGGTAGAGAGAGGGAGAGGTGGTGGGGGGGAGTGAGACAGTGGGCGGTAGAGAGACAGTAGGAGGTGGGAGGTAGAGAGAGCGAGAGAGAGAGAGAGAGAGAGAGGCGTTCCACAGGGATGCTGGCCCATCTTTACTCCAGTGCTTCCCACAGTTGTCAAGTGTGCTGGATGTCCTTTGGGCGTTGGAGCATTTTTGATACACATGGCAAATCTAGCAGCGTTGCAGTTCTTCACACAAACCGGTGCGCCCTGGCGCCTACTATCATACCCCGTTCAAAGGCACTTGTCTTGCCCATTTACCCTCTGAATGGCACACATACACAATCCATATCTCAAGACTTTCAAATCCTTCTTTAACCTGTCTCCTCCCCTTCATCTACACTGATTGGAGTGGATTTAACAAGTGACATCAATAATTGATCATAGCTTTCACCTGGTCAGTCTGTCATGGAAAGAGCAGGTGTTCTTAATGTTTTGTTAACACCATTGCTCAACATATGATTGTTTATGTATGAATAACAGGATGATGGAATATTGTGTGTGTTCTATTAGTGGTGTTTGTGTGGTACACATTCCACTCATGTCATGTCTCAACTCCAGTGTGATGTCATTAGACTGCCGTCAAACGATCTGTCTGTGTGTGTGTTATCAGAATGTGTTTGTTGATTAAGGAATAGGGATTAGTCAGTATGTGGTCTGGAATGATTTCGTTGTTCCCTGGTGTTGTTTTGAGTCACGCCTCAGACAGATGGACCTTGCCCTCATTTGGCTGGAAGAACAGAGAGTGCTGAGAGATGGAGAAAATGAAAGTGAGAGAAGGAGAGATTGGGTGTCTGCAGGCAACTAATGCAATCTTTTTCACTGAGTCAGCAGATTCTGTTCTCTGTTTGGGTTCATGTTTGTTTGTAAGAAAATCATGCTGAAGTTCCCATGGCAATTGCATTTGTTACTCTAGTATGTGCCAGTGTTCTAGGATTCTAATTAACCTATCATCTCATGTGTTTAAGAGTATTTACCCATGACAAGTTCTTGACCATCTCTCTCTCTTTCTCTGTATCTCGCCCTCTCTCTGTGTAGGTATGTATCTGTCTGACCTGACGTATATAGACTCAGCGTATCCCTCTACTGGCAGCATCCTGGAGAATGAACAGAGATCCAACCTCATGAACAACATCCTGAGGATTATATCTGACCTGCAACGCTCCTGCACCTACGGTACACACACACACACACACATGCACACACCCATGCACACACCCCTCCCTACTTCATACCCTAAGACCTTTCTCTCTGTCTGTATAGATATACCAATGTTGCCTCATGTCCAGAAATATCTCAACTCAGTCATGTATATCGAGGAGCTACAGAAGTTTGTGGAGGATGACAACTACAAGTGAGTAGTGGCTCTGTTAGGTTAATGGAGTTTGATTAGTTTGACCTTTATTGGAAGTCATAATCAGGTATGTGTTATGTGGTTCTCATGTGTAATGTTGTGTTGTATTGTGTTCAGGTTGTCGTTGAAGATTGAGCCTGCCACCAGCACCCCCCGCTCGACTGCCTCTAGAGAGGACCTTGTAGTTTCGGATGCATCTGCCTCTCCTCTGTGTGGCCGTAAGGGCCCCATTGCAGACGGAACCAAAGTCCCTCCCACGCCCCCCTCCCCCCGGAACCTCCTCCCCTATGGACACAGGAAGTGTCACAGCCTGGGCTACAAGTGAGTCACCCTCTACCGCAGGCTAACTTTAGCATCCATTACCACATAACATCTGAATGCAATGCTTCCCACTTCAGAATCTTCTGGATTCCAAGCCATAATCACCCCCATGTGCTCTTTTAGGGATTTCGCAAATGTTACTGCATTGGTTAATTGGTTGTCATATGTTTTCTAATAGTTATTTTGTTTCTCTGTAGTTTTATTCATAAGATGAATACGGTGGAGTTTAAGAGCGCTACGTTCCCCAATGCTGGTTCTCGTCATCTATTGGACGACAGCGTCATGGAGAGCCACACCCCTACAAGAGGACAGGCCGAGAGCTCAACGCTCTCCAGCGGCATCTCACTGGGTTAGACACACACACACACACACACACACACACACACACACACACACACACACACACACACACAACTGTGCTCTTATTCCTGTCTGTTGACTTTGACAGTAACACTGTCTGTCTGTGTATCTGCAGGGAGCAGTGAGGGTTCAGAACTCAGTGAAGAGATGTCCTGGCCAGCCTTTGAGAGGTAAGTCTGCACGCGCACACACACACACACGATGATGTGTGAATCTCTTTGACGAAAGCTTAGCCTACAGGCAAGCAGCACTTACTGCCTTCTGAGCTGCTGTTCAGTGGGCAAACACAGTCTAGTGGTGTACAGACGACCAGGGTTCAAACCCAGTAACTGGTCACATAAGCCCTTATGTCCGAGCGTCCGATGCTCTGTACCAAAAACACCAGTCCTGAAAGAACCTGAAGAAAAAACAACCGTCCTCATCCCAACCCTCACAATTTTGATAGAATGAACCGAGCTGAGAGAACCCAACCTTTACTGTTCCATGCCCCCACCCTGTCCCTGTCCTCTGCTGAACAGGACTCGGTTCTATCACTCTCTGGGCCCTGTGACCCGCGTGGCCAGAATCCCCTACAAAGGAGGCCTGAGGCCCAGCAGGTACACATACATTTCCCCCTACTCTACAACCCTCTCAACACCCTCGCCCCCTTCTCAACTCCCTCTCCACCCTGCCATCTGCCGCCCATATCCCCTCTGTTTGCCCGAGGGCCACTGTGTGCTGGTGTGTGTGTTGAAGGTGGTGGGAGTGTGTGTGTGGTATAATCGGGTGGTGGGACTCTGTGGGAGATTCTCCGCTAAACCAGACCATCTTAGCAACACTCTCATTCTCCCTGTATGGTATCTTTCACACATGCATTTTAATGACTTGTTTACACCTCAAACATTTATACGGGATTGTCAATTAAACTTTATGCAATATGGAGCCTGCAGGTTTTCTAAGAGGTGACTGAGTTTCCAGTTTACCACACTGCTGGGAGTTCTGCCCTCTGTCAGTCAGTCATAGACTTCTATTCTAGCTCCATTGGTTCTCTCTGTCATATATACAGTGCCTTCGGAAAGTATTCAGACCCCTTGACCTTTTCCACATTTTGTTAGGTTACAGCCTTATTCTAAAATTGATTTAAAAAATATTTTTAAAATCCTCATCAATCTACACACAATACCCCATAATAACAAAGCAAAAACAGGTTTTTAGAAAATGTTGCTAATTTATAAAAATTAAAAAAACATATCACATTTACATAAGTATTCAGACCCTTTACTCAGTACTTTGTTGAAGCACCTTTGGGAGCAATTACAGCCTTGAGTCTTCTTGGGTATGACGCTACAAGCTTGGCACACCTGTTTTTGGGGAGATTCTCCCATTCTTCTCTGCAGATCCTCTCAAGCTCTGTCAGGTTGGATGGGGAGCGTTGCTGCACAGATATTTCCAGGTCTCTCCAGAGATGTTCGACCGGGCTCTGGCTGGGCCACTCAAGGACATTCAGAGACTTGTCCCGAAGCCACTCCTGTGTTGTCTTGGCTGTGTGCTTAGGGTTGCTGTCCTGTTGGAAGGTGAACCTTTGCCCCAGTCGGAGATCCTGAGCGCTCTAGAGCAGGTTATCATCAAGAATCTGTCTGTACTTGACTCCGTGTATCTTTGCCTCGATCCTGACTAGTCTCCCAGTCCCTGCCGCTGAAAAACACCCCCACAGCATGATGCTGCCACCACCATGCTTCACCGTAGGGATGGTGCCAGGTTTCCTCCAGACGTGACACTTGGCATTCAGTTCAAAGAGTTGAATCTTGGTTTCATCAGACCAGAGAATCTTGTTTCTCATGGTCCGAGAGTCGTTTAGGTGCCTTTTGGCAAACTCCAAGCGGGCTGTCATGTGCCTTTTACTGAGGAGTGGCTTCCGTCTGGCCACTCTACCATAAAGGCCTGAATGGTGGAGTGCTGCAGAGATAATTGTCTATCTGGAAGCTTCTCCCATCTCCACAGAAGAACTCTGGAGCTCTGTCAGAGTGACCATTGGGTTCTTGTTCACCTCCCTGACCAAGGCCCTTCTCCCCCGATTGCTGAGTTTGGTCGGGCGGAGAGCTCTAGGAAGAGTCTTGGTGGTTCCAAACTTCTTCCATTTAAGAATGATGGAGGCCACTGCGTTCTTGGGGACCTTCAATGCTGCAGAAATGTTTTGGTACCCTTCCCCAGATCTGTGCCCCGACACTGTCCCGGAGCTCTACGGACAATTCCTTCAACCTCATGGCTTGGTTTTTGCGCTGACATGCACTGTCAACTTAGATTGTAAACTGTCATGGTCAAAACATATAGATTCAATGGTTGTAAAGATGGGGAGAGGTCTATCTGTAAGAAAGAGATGCTCTGCTTTTTTGACACCACACTCCAAAAAGCAAGTCCTGCTTTCTCTAGTTTTGTCTTGTATTGATTATTGTCCAGTCGTGTGGTCAAGTGCTGCAAGGAAAGACCTAGTTAAGCTGCAGCTGGCCCAGAACAGAGCGGCACGTCTTGTTCTTCATTGTAATCAGAGGGCTGATATAAATACTATGCATGCCAGTCTCTCTTGGCTAAGAGTTGAGGAGAGACTGACCAAATTGTTTGCATAGTCAACTTACACACAGCGCTGACACACACTTACCCCACCAGACATGCCACCAGGGGTCTTTCCACAGTCCCCAAATCCAGAATAAATTAAAGAAAGCGTACCGTATTATATAGAGCCATTTTTGCATGTGTATGTATTGATATGTAGGCTACGTGTGCCTTTTGTACAAAACAAATATGTAGTTCTGTCCTTGAGCTGTTGTCTATTAATGTTCTGTATTATGTCATGTCCCATGTTTTGTGTTGACCCCAGGAAGAGTAGCTCCTGCTTTTGTAACAGCTAATGGGGGATCCTAATAAAATACCAAAAAAATACCAAAAACTGTGGGACCTTATATAGACAGGTGTGTGCCTTTCCAAATCATGTCCAATCAATTGAATTTACCACAGGTGGACTCCAATCAAGTTGTAGAAACATCTCAAGGGTGATCAATGGAAACAGGATACACCTGAGCTCAATTTTGAGTCTCATTGCAAAGGGTCTGAATACTTATGTAAATAAGGTGTTTTTGTTTTTAACAAATTTGCAAAACTTTCAAAAAACCTGTTCACTTTGTCATTATTGGGTATTGCGTGTATATTGCTAAGGATTTGTATTTATTTAATCAAGTTTAGAATAAGGCTGTAACGTAACAAAATTAGGAAAAAGTCAAGGGGTCTGAATACTTTCCGAAGGCACTGTATGCCTCACTGGTGTCCTCCTAGTTCCCACTGGCTGCCCTTTCCTTATTCTCTGTGATCACAGCCAGAAAGACTCTGCACTGGAACCTTCCAGACAGGAAAATATGTCTGTGGAATTTATTCAAAGCAAGCCAAATACTGCTGCTACACAATTGATTGAATATGCAGATAGTGCAGTTCAGATATTGATTAATGAGGAAACTTCCCTGCAGATTCCGCCTGGCCCTACGTCAAATAAAATACTTTTTGAATTTCTGCATGTGAGTGTGTCCGTTTGTGCCTGTGTTTTGCTGTGTGTTTATGTCCTTGTCTCTGTGTGCGTTTGTGTGTGTGTCGTAGGGCTGGGCGATATATCGTGAATACCGGTATGGTACCACATACCAGTATGGAATTTTACAGTACCGTCTAACGATATTTTGATACAGTGCTAAACTAAATGAAAGGTTCCACAGACTACTGTCACTTTTGTCCTAGTGTGGTTGAATATAAAACCATCAGAATGGAGAAATCCCATTAAAACCACTTAGAATTCATTTGTTGCCTTCCTACTCATAAAACATATTTAGAACTTGTATTATTCAGAAACATAAATACTGTCAAATACCGCCATTATATTATATTTTGCCCATATCGCCCAGCCCTACGTGTGTGTGTGTGTGTGTGTGTGTTTCTCTGTAAGTGTGTGTTGTAATTGTGCTGTGTTCTGCTCTAGCTCTGCGGAGTCTGAGGAGTTAGCGGTGCACCTGTACCCTGGAGCCGTCACCGTACAGGGAGTCCTACGACGCAAAACTGTCTTCAAGGAGGGCAAGAAACCCACGGTGAGAACACACACTGCATACATAAAGAACATACTGTACATTGGTCTTTCTATAAATAATGGGGCCAATGTGTGATATTGGGATCAACATTTCAAAATAGTTTGAAACTAAAATAAAAATGATGTTTATGCAGTTCCACTTGTGAACTTAGAGGAATAAAAGTGAATATATGCAAATTGGCCCATAACTCCACCTATACAACAACATAGGCCTAGGACTATACATCCTTTAAGCAGGATTCATACAGACATAGTTAGTCAATTTCAAGTATTTTCAGGGACTTTTTCCAGCACTTAATTACAATTTTCAAGGACCTCAATGTTATACAATTGTGTAATTTATATACACTATCAGTCAAAAGTTTTAGAACACCTACTCATTCAAGGGTTTTTCTTTATTTTTACTATTTTCTACATTGTAGAATAATAGTGAAGACATCAAAACTATGAAATAACACATATGGAATCATGTAGTAACCAAAAAAGTGTTAAACAAATCCAAATATATTTTAGATTCTTCAAAGTAGCCACCCTTTGCCTTGATGACAGCTTTGCACACATAATAAAGCCTATGTCCATGAATAGAGGTGGCATTAATCTCACCTTCGCCATTTGAATCTCACCATCGCTGTTTTTATATTGAGAAAGCGACCAAAAACTAGGCTCCCTTTGTAATGGAAGGATTTGTTTGGAAAGCCAAGTTGAAGCCAACATTAGATGTTGTCGTCCTCATAATAACCGCACGTGGTTTTACCGCAACAGAGTAGCGCAACAACACCCATCAATTGAAGCAGAGGGAAACAAACCAAAGTGGCCACATCTCTCACAAAAACTGATCAGAAATGAAATCACGGATAATTATAAGAGAGCAGGAGAATAAATCGGCTACAATAATTACAAGGACTTTTCAGACACCAAATTGAGTAAATGTCTGATTTTCAAGGTAGGCCTATACCAGCACTTGAATTTCTGAGCTCCAAATTCAAGTTCAAGTAGGCTACTTCAATCCCCTTGTATTGTTTAAAATCGCAGGTGTAACATAGAAACTAAAATGTATTTGTCATGTTATTTAATGACCAGGTCATATTGTGAAGAAGCCCACAAGGCTATGTAATTTGTTGTCATTATATCCAGAATAATGAATAGGAATTGCGTTGGGTGTTGCACAATAGTCTATCCTACACAATTGTGCACAGTAGCCTCTGTCCCTTCCGAGGCACAAAAACGTATGAAAACATGAACTCATTACCTTGATGCTTTCTCTGTTCAATCTAATGAGACCTTGCTGTAAATCAAGACAACAACAGATGATCAACATCAATTTGCTAGGGATATTAGATCCAACGTGGATCCAGGCACAACTGTCTTCACCGGCGTAAAGAATGATATAACAAAATATTCTGGACATTCCTTGCGAACACCTTTTTTCCAGCTCTTGGGCTGCTGCGTTTCATGTGCTATTACAACGTAATCAGATTATGTGTGAAAATATCAAGGCTTAATTAAACGGCTCGACATCAAATGCACATCCAACAATTATTATTTAATGTGCATGCGACAAGTGTTATGTAGATATACTTCTCCCATGGGCAAAGAAACTCAAAAGGGGTGATGATATTAATTAACAGTAATTTTGATCCGACTGTGCAAATTGTCCAAACAGATCCGCAAGGTACATGGATGATTTTAAATATGTTATTGGAACATAAACAGATATGGCTCATTAACCTTTACGGACCAAATAATGATGATCCACACTTCTTTTAAAATATATATAATAAATTATCAACCCTGTAAGCAATACAAGACTCTATTATTATAGGAGGAGATTATAATATTGTTTTAAGTAGCTCAATGGACCGTAAAGGAAATCGCACTACAAACTATCACCCTCATGCTCTTAAGGAAATCATGAATGTCATGGATACATTAGAACTAGTGGATATATGGAGTCTTAAATATCCTGACCTAGTGAGATATACATGGTGGAGACTCAATCATGCTAGTCGTCTTGACGTCTTTCTTATGTCATTCTCGTTTGCACCAAAAGTTTAAAAAGTGTTGATAGGGGACAGAATGCGGTCGGACCATTATATAATTGGCATATACATTACTCTTACTGAATTTCCACGTGGGCGAGGATATTGGACATTTAATCAAAGCCTATTTGATGATAACTTGTTTTTAACTAGGACAGAGGAATTTATAACTGCATTTTTCCATTATAACATAGGTACAGCAAATCCCCTTATTGTATGGGACACTTTTAAATATGCCTTTAGAGGCCATGCAATTCAGTACTCATCTCAAAAACAAAAGCAATTTAGGTCAAAAGAGTCCATACTAACAAAGGAAATAGAAGGTCTAACAGAACAGATAGATAGCAATAAAAATTGTAACGTAGAGGCTCAGAATAAATTAGAGAAAAAAGAAATGGAGGAACTTATTGAAGAAAGATCAAATGAAATAAAGCAAACTGGATGGAATATGTGGAAAAATGCACCAAATTCTTTTTTAACCTTCAACATAGAAACGCTACCAAAAAGAATTTACTGAAACTGGTTACAAATGACGGAGTACCCATGATTCACCAAATTATATTTTGAAGGAGGAAGCAAAGTACTTTAAGCATATGTTTTCGTTTCAGTCACCTCCATCTCCTCTAACTGAAGCTAATTGTATGGATTTTTTTCTATTGATAATGTAAAATTAACAGCCATACAGAAATAATCATGTGAAGGTGAAATTACAGAGGAACTTCTGGATGCAATTAAAGACTTTAAGTCTGGGAAAAATCCAGGGTTGGATGGCATACCAGTTGAGGTATACCAAACCTTTTTTTATATACTCAGAGGACCGTTATTAGCATGTTTTAACCACTCCTATGTAAATGGTAGATTATCAGACACTCAAGAAGAAGGTCTGATTTCATTATTACTGAAACAGGATACAAGTGGGAAATATAAAGATCCTGTCCATTTAAAAAATTGGAGGCCTCTTACACTTCAGTGTTGTGAAGCAAAAATTCTAGCAAAATGTATAGCGCATAGAATTAAAAAGGTATTGTCGGACATTATTAATTCTAATCAGACAGGTTTTTTACATGGACGATACATTGGAGATAATATAAGGCAAGTATTGGAAACAATAGAACACTATGACAAATCTGGGAAACCAGGCCTGCTATTCATAGCTGACTTTGAAAAGGCTTTTGATAATGTACGACTGGAGTTTATATATAAATGTATATAGTATTTTAATTTTGGAGAATCTCTTTATAAAATGGGTTAAAATCATGTATAGTAACCCTAGGTGTAAAATAGTAAATAATGGCTATTTCTCAGAAAGTTTTAAACTGTCAAGAGGAGTAAAACAAGGTTGTCCACTATCGGCATATCTATTTATTATGGCCATCGAAATGTTAGCTATTAAAATCAGATCCAACAATAATATCAAGGGAATAGAAATCCAGGGCTTAAAAACAAAGGTGTCATTGTACGCTGATGATTCATGTTTTCTTTTAAATCCACAACTTGAATCCCTCCACAGCCTCATAGAGGATCTAGATACATTTTATAACCTCTCTGAATTACAACCAAATTATGGTAAATGTACTATATTACGTATTGGATCACTAAAAAAACATTACCGTGTAGTTTACCAATGAAATGGTCTGATGGTGATGTGGATATACTCGGAATACATATCCCAAAAGAAAGAAATGATCTCACTCAATACATTTTTATAGAAAGTTAGCAAAAATAGATAAGATCTTGTTACCATGGAAAGGTAAATACCTGTCTATTTGTGGAGAAATCACCCTCTTTAGTATTATCCCAGTTTACCTATTTGCTTATGGTCTTGCCTACGCCTAGCAAACTGTTTTCTTTTTTTATTACCGGTATATGAGAAAAACATATTCAATTTTATTTGGAACAGCAAACAAGACAAAATTAACCTGGCCTATTTATATAATGAATATGAATTCGGAGTACAGAAATGATTAAATATTAAAGCATTAGACCTATCAATAAAAGTTTCAGTCATACGAAAGTTATACTTAAATCCAAACTGGTTCTCTAGCAAATTAGTAAGATTGTCTCACCCCATGTTCAAGAATGGCCTATTTCCCTTTATTCAGAATACAACCTCTCACTTTCAGTTATTTGAAAAGGAAATCATCCCCCAAATATCACTATTTCTAAAACAAGCCATAGAAAGTTGGTTCAAATTTCAATTTAATCCTCCAGAAACTACAGAACAAATAATGCAACAACTATTGTGGTTAACTCAAATATACTAATTGATAAAAAAACATTTTTTTTTTTTTTAATGTTTAAAAAAGGTATAATCTTCTTAAATGATATCATAGGTATCGCACATGCAGATAACAAAAACATATGGAAATGGCTGCTCTACCCAAAATTACAACCAAATAATTGCAGCATTACCGCAAAAATGGAAGAGGAAAGTGGAAGGGGGGAAAAGTAAGGAACTTGTCTGTCGGCCCTGCATTAAATCCCATTATTTGTTAAAGAAAATTGTGATAAATAAAAAGTATACCAGTTTCATTTAAGGACCAAAGGATTGACAGCCGTCCCATATAGATTGCAAAATAGTTGGGAAGAGATTTTTGATGTACCAATTCCATGGCAAATGGTTTATGAACTGATACGCAAAACGACGCCGGATTCAAAACCTAGAATTTTTCAATTTAAATTATTATACAAAATTCTTGCAACCAATAGAATGTTATTTATATGGGGGATACAATCTTCCCAGCTCTGCAGATTTTGCTGCAAAGAGACAGAATCATTAGCTCATTTGTTTTGGTACTGTCCATTTGTAGCTTGTTTTTGGTCACAGGTCCAGGAATGGCTAAAGTATTGCAATATTTACCTGGAGCTAACCCTGCAGATAGCACTACTGGGTGATCTGAAAAGTCATAGTCAATCGATCAATAATATAATAATACTTTTAGCAAAGATGTTTCTTTTCCATTTACAATCTGCAGAAACAATGAGAATAGAAGGGTTCAGAATTTTTGTGAAACAGTACAGTTGAGAAATATATGGCAAGTAGAAATCCAATATGGATGGTGTTAAGAGATAGATGGGAGGGGTTGAATGTAGCTGAAGGTTGGGACTAATAACAACAACAAAATTAATGTTATACATACTATGTCTATAAAAAGTATATAGGTTAAAAACTTTTGTGAAAGAGCACAGTTTGGGAGATATGGCATGTAGAGGCACATCATGAAAATTATCAGAGAGTTTGAGGGTAGAGGAAGTTCAGGAGTAAAAACAAACAAAATTGAATTATTGTAAAATTGAATATGTCCATAAAATTGATATAGTATATATAAGCTGGAAGTAGAGGCCTAAGCGTTGTTGTTGTTCACTAGTTTACTCCAATTAAGGGAGGGGTGGTGGGGTTGGAAAGTAATAAAGGAAAATACTCTTTTTTTTTTTTTTTAAGGATATGTGTATATATACAGTGAGGGAAAAAAGTATTTGATCCCCTGCTGATTTTGTAAGTTTGCCCACTGACAAAGACATGATCAGTCTATAATTTTAATGGTAGGTTTATTTGAACAGTGAGAGACAGAATAACACACAAAAAATCCAGAAGAACGCATTTATGAATTGATTTGCATTTTAATGAGGGAAATAATTATTTGACCCCTCTGCAAAACATTACTTAGTACTTGGTGGCAAAACCCTTGTTGGCAAACACAGAGGTCAGACATTTCTTGTAGTTGGCCACCAGGTTTGCACACATCTCAGGAGGGATTTTGTCCCATTCCTCTTTGCAGATCTTCTCCAAGTCATTAAGGTTTCGAGGCTGACGTTTGGCAACTTGAACCTTCAGCTCCCTCCACAGATTTTCTATGGGATTAAGTTCTGGAGACTAGCTAGGCCACTCCAGGACCTTAATGTGCTTCTTCTTGAGCCACTCCTTTGTTGCCTTGGCTGAGTGTTTTGGGTCATTGTCATGCTGGAATACCCATTCACGACCCATTTTCAATGCCCTGGCTGAGGGAAGGAGGTTCTCACCCAATATTTGACGGTACATGGCCCCGTCCATCGTCCTTTTGATGTGGTGAAGTTGTCCTGTTCCCTTAGCAGAAAAACACCCCCAAAGCATAATGTTTCCACCTCCATGTTTGACGGTGGGGATGGTGTTCTTGGGGTCATAGGCAGCATTCCTCCTCCTCCAAACACGGCGAGTTGAGTTGATGCCAAAGAGCTCAATTTTGGTCTCATCTGACCACAACACTTTCACCCAGTTCTCCTCTGAATCATTCAGATGTTAATTGGCAACTTCAGACGGGCATGTATATGTGCTTTCTTGAGCAGGGGGACCTTGCGGGCGCAGCAGGATTTCAGTCCTTCACGGCGTAGTGTGTTACCAATTGTTTTCTTGGTGACTATGGTCCCAGCTGCCTTGAGATCATTGACAAGATCCTCCCATGTAGTTCTGGGCTGATTCCTCACCGTTCTCATGATCATTGCAACTCCACGAGGTGAGGTCTTGCATGGAGCCCCAGGCCGAGGGAGATTGACAGTTCTTTTGTGTTTCTTCCATTTGCGAATAATCGCACCAACTGTTGTCACCTTCTCACCAAGCTGCTTGGCGATGGTCTTGTAGCCCATTCCAGCCTTGTGTAGGTCTACAATCTTGTCCCTGACATCCTTGGAGAGCTCTTTGGTCTTGGCCATGGTGGAGAGTTTGGAATCTGATTGATTAATTGCTTCTGTGGACAGGTGTATTTTATACAGGTAATAAACTGTGATTAGGAGCACTCCCTTTAAGAGTGTGCTCCTAATCTCAGCTCGTTACCTGTATAAAAGACACCTGGGAGCCATTTTTGACATGTGTTTTTCTGGATTTTTTGGTTGTTATTCTGTCTCTCACTGTTCAAATAAACCTACCATTAAAATTATATACTGATAATTTCTGTCAGTGGGCAAACGTACAAAATCAGCAGGGGATCAAATACTTTTTTCCTCACTGTGTGTGTGTGTGTGTGTGTGTGTGTGTGTGTATATATATATATATATATATATATAGAATGTGTGTATGTGACCTCTAAACACTGACGTGTGACCTCTAAACACTGACCCCTGGGTGTGTGTAGGTGGCGTCGTGGACCAAGTTCTGGGTGGCTCTGTGTGGAACTCAGCTCTACTACTACCATGCCAAGTCCCTAAAGGCCACAGAGAGAAAGCACGTAAGTCTCTCACTCATTCACACCCAACCTTCTCAACCCTCTCGCTGTACACCTCCCTCCTGCCATCATCCCTCCCTCCCTCCCTCATCCCCCCCCTCCCTCCCTCCCTCATCCCCCCCCCCCCTCCCTCCCTCATCCCCCCCCTCCCTCCTCCCTCATCCCCCCCCTCCCTCCCTCCCTCATCCCCCCCCTCCCTCCCTCCCTCATCCCCCCCTCCCTCCCTCCCTCATCCCCCCCTCCCTCCCTCATCCCCCCCTCCCTCATCCCCCCTCCCTCCCTCCCTCATCCACCCCCTCCCTCCCTCCCTCATCCACCCCCTCCCCCCTCCCTCCCTCATCCACCCCTCCCCCCTCCCTCCCTCATCCACCCCTCCCCCCTCCCTACCACCCCCCTCCCTCCCTCCTCCCCCCTCCCTCCCTCCTCCCCCTCCCCTCCCTCCCTCCCTCCACCCTCCCCCTCCCTCCCTCATCCCTCCCTCCCTCCCTCCCTCCCTCCCTCATCCCCCCTCCCTCCCTCATCCCCCCTCCCTCCCTCCCAGCATTACCTCTTCCTCCCTCCCTCCCTCCATCCCTCCCTCCCTCCATCCATCCATCATCCCCTCTCTCCCCCTCCATCATCCGCTCTCTCCCCCTCCATCATCCCCTCACCCTCCCTCCCTCCATCCCCTTCCACACTCTCTCCCTCTTTAGGTTTCCAGACCTGGCTGTTGCTTCAACTGTTTTCAAACTCTCACAAATCTTGTATGTTTTTTTTGTTTGTTTTGTTTGTACACTGCTCAAAAAAATTAAGGAAACACTTAAACAACACAATGTAACTCCAAGTCAATCACACTTCTGTGAAATCAAACTGTCCACTTAGGAAGCAACACTGATTGACAATACATTTCACATGCTGTTGTGCAAATGGAATAGACAACAGGTGGAAATTATAGGCAATTAGCAAGACACCCCCAATAAAGGAGTGGTTCTGCAGGTGGTGACCACAGACCACTTCTCAGTTCCTATGCTTCCTGGCTGATGTTTTGGTCACTTTTGAATGCTGGCGGTGCTTTCACTCTAGTGGGAGCATGAGACGGAGTCTACAACCCACACAAGTAGCTCAGGTAGTGCAGCTCATCCAGGATGGCACATCAATGCGAGCTGTGGCAAGAAGGTTTGCTGTGTCTGTCAGCGTAGTGTCCAGAGCATGGAGGCGCTACCAGGAGACAGGCCAGTACATCAGGAGACGTGGAGGAGGCCGTGAGAGGGCAACAACCCAGCAGCAGGACCGCTACCTCCGCCTTTGTGCAAGGAGGAGCACTGCCAGAGCCCTGCAAAATGACCTCCAGCAGGCCACAAATGTGCATGTGTCTGCTCAAACGGTCAGAAACAGACTCCATGAGGGTGGTATGAGGGCCCGACGTCCACAGGTGGGGGTTGTGCTTACAGCCCAACACCATGCAGGACGTTTGGCATTTGCCAGAGAACACCAAGATTGGCAAATTCGTCACTGGCGCCCTGTGCTCTTCACAGATGAAAGCAGGTTCACACTGAGCACGTGACAGACGTGACAGAGTCTGGAGACGCCGTGGAGAACGTTCTGCTGCCTGCAACATCCTCCAGCATGACCGGTTTGGCGGTGGGTCAGTCATGGTGTGGGGTGGCATTTATTTGGGGGGCTGCACAGCCCTCCATGTGCTCGCCAGAGGTAGCCTGACTGCCATTAGGTACCGAGATGAGATCCTCAGACCCCTTGTGAGACCATATGCTGGTGCGGTTGGCCCTGGGTTCCTCCTAATGCAAGACAATGCTAGACCTCATGTGGCTGGAGTGTGTCAGCAGTTCCTGCAAGAGGAAGGCATTGATGCAATGGACTGGCCCGCCCGTTCCCCAGACCTGAATCCAATTGAGCACATCTGGGACATCATGTCTCGCTCCATCCACCAACGCCATGTTGCACCACAGACTGTCCAGGAGTTGGCGGATGCTTTAGTCCAGGTCTGGGAGGAGATCCCTCAGGAGACCATTCGCCACCTCATCAGGAGCATGCCCAGGCGTTGTAGGGAGGTCATACAGGCACGTGGAGGCCACACACACTACTGAGCCTCATTTTGACTTGTTTTAAGGACATTACATCAAAGTTGGATCAGCCTGTAGTGTGGTTTTCCACTTAAATTTTGAGTGTGACTCCAAATCCAGACCTCCATGGGTTGATACATTTGATTTCCATTGATAATTTTTGTGTGATTTTGTCAGCACATTCAACTATGTAAAGAAAAAAGTATTTAATAAGATTATTTCATTCAGATCTAGGATGTGTTATTTTAGTGTTCCCTTTATTTTTTTGAGCAGTGTATATACACTACTCAGTATGAATTTGTAAATTTGTGTCTATACTCCAGCATTTTGGATTTTATTTGAGGGTGTTTATATGCATATGTGCTTTACTGTATAGAAATTAAAGCACTTTATGCATGTAGTCCCCCCATTTGAATACGTTTTTGGACAAATTCACTTTATAGTGTGTTAAAGATGTCAAACATTTAGTATTTGGTCCGTTATTCCTAGCACGCAAGTTCATACCCCCCCCCCCCAAAAAAAAAAATGCTAACCACCACTGTTATTGGTAATGGTGCATTTTCTGGGGCATATACACTACCGGTGAAAAGTTTTTGAACACCCACTCATTCAAGGGCCTTTATATATTTTTACTATTTTCTACATTGTAGAATAATAGTGAACACATAAACTATGAAATAACACACATGGAATCATGTAGTAACCAAAAATCTGTTAAACAAAATATATTTGAAATTCTTCAAATAGCCACTCTTTGCCTTGATGACAGCTTTAATGCGTTTGAGCCAATCAGTTGTGTTATGACAATGTAGGGGGGTATACAGAAAATACCCCTATTTGGTAAAAGACCAAGTCCGTATTATGGCAAGAACAGCTCAAATAAGCAAAGAGAAACGACAGTCCATCATTACTTTAAGACATGAAGGTCAGTCAATCCGGAACTTTGAACGTTTCTTCAAGTGCAGTCGCAAAAACCATCAAGCGCTATGATGAAACTGGCTCTCATGAGGACCGCCACAGAGATTTGGCATGGGTCCTCAGATCCTCAAAAGTTCTACAGCTGCACCATCGAGAACATCCTGACTGGTTGCATCATCGCCTGGTATGGCAACTGCTCTCGGCCTCCGACCGCAAGGCACTACAGAGGGTAGTGCATACGGCCCAGTACATCACTGGGGCCAAGCTTCCTGCCATCCAGGACCTCTATACCAGGCGGTGTCAGAGGAAGGCCCTAAAAATTATCAAAGACTCCAGCCAGCCTGGTAATAGACTGTTCTCTCTGCCACCGCACGGCAAGCGGTACCGGAGCGCCAAGTCTAGGTCCAAAAGGCTTCTTAACAGCTTCTACCCCAAGCCATAAGACACCTGAACAGCTAATCATGGCTACCCGGACTATTTGCATTGCCCCCCCACCCCACCCCAACCCCCTCTTTTACGCTGCTGCTACTCTGTTTATTATTTATGCATAGTCACTTTAACTCTACCCACATGTACATATTACCTCAATTACCTAGACTAACCGGTGCCCTCGCACATTGACTCTGTACCGGTACCCCCTGTATATAACCTCCCTACTATTATTTTATTTTACTGCTGCTCTTTAATTATTTGCTTTTTGTATTTTTTTCTTAAACTGCATTGTTGGTTAAGGGCTTGTAAGTAAGCATTTCACTGTAATGTCTACACCTGTTGTATTCGGCGCATGTAGCAAATAACATTTGATTTGATTTGGTATGGAAGACCCAGAGTTACCTCTGCTGCAGAGGATAAATAAGTTCATTAGAGTTACCAGCCTCAGAAATTGCAGCCCAAATAACTGCTTCACAGAGTTCAAGTAACAGACACATCTCAACATCAACTGTTCAGAGGAGACTGTGAATCAGGCATTCATGGTCGAATTGCTGCAAAGGAACCACTACTAAAGGACACCAATAAGAAGAAGAGACTTGCTTAGGCCAAGAAACAAGCGCAATGGACATTAGACCGATGGAAATTTGTCCTTTGGTCTGGAGTCCAAATTTGAGATTTTTGGTTCCAACTGCCGTGTCTTTGTGAGACACAGAGTAGGTGAACGGATAATCTTGGCATGTGTGGTTCCCACCATGAAGCATGGAGGAGGAGGTGTGATGGTGTGGGGGTGATTTCCTGGTGATACTGTCTGAGATTTATTTAGAATTCAAGGCACACTAAACCAACATGGCTACCACAGCATTTTGCAGCGATACGCCATCCCATCTGATTTGGGCTTAGTCCCTCTATCATTTGTTTTTCAACAGGACAATGACAAAACACACCTCCAGGCTGTGTAAGGGCTATTTTACCAAGAAGGAGAGTGATTGAGTGCTGCAGATTACCTGGCCTCCACAATCCCCCGACCACAACCAAATTGAGATGGTTTGGGATGAGTCGGACCGCAGAGTGAAGGAAAAGCAGCCAACAAGTGCTCAGCATATGTGGGAACTCCTTCAAGACTGTTGGAAAATAATTCCAGGTGAAGCTGGTTGAGAGAATGCCTAGAGTGTGCAAAGCTGTCATCAAAGCAAAGGGTGGCTATTTGAAGAATCTCAAATATAAAATATATTTTGATTTGTTTAACACTTTTTTTGGTTACTACATGATTCCATATGTGTTATTTCATAGTTTTGATGTCTTCACTTATTCTACAATGTAGAAAATAGTCAAAATAAAGAAAAACCCTTGAATGTGTAGGTGTTCTAAAACTTTTGACCGGTAGTGTAGATCATCCTTATTCATGATACGTTCATGATTATCCTTAATCATGTTAGCATCCACGTTAATGTAGAAGTGTTCAGAAACATATTCTATTTTTATTTACAATAAAAGTGACATAAAAATGACACAATACATTATTCAAGATTCAGTTTCTATTAGGCAAAACATAATCCGAAACACAAGTTTGGAGAGTTACAAGCTTGATGTAGTGTTTGCGTACTAGGAATATGGGTACAAATACTAAACTTTTGAATACTTTAATACACTATAAGTTAATTTGTACAAATACTTATGACTTCTTCAAATGGGGGGGACTAGATGTATAAAGTGCTTTCAGTTCTAAACGTTAAAACATATGTATGAAAATACCGTCAAATAAAAGGTGACATTTGATCTCAAATAAAATTTTGCCTTCACTTTCCAAATACGGAGGGGAGAGTGTATGCCATTTAGCAGATGCTTTTATCCAAAGCAACTTTGTCATGCATGCATGCATTCTTTACGTATGAGTGGTCCCAGGAATAGAACCAATTATTCTGACGTTGCAAGAGCCATGCTGTACCAACTGAGCTACAGTTGGTACAGTGGGGAAAAATAGTATTTAGTCAGCCACCAATTGTGCACTTTCTCCCACTTAAAAAGATGAGAGAGGCCTGTAATTTTCATCATAGGTACACGTCAACTATGACAGACAAATTGAGAGAAAAAATCCAGAAAATCACATTGTAGGATTTTTTATGAATTTATTTGCAAATTATGGTGGAAAATAAGTATTTGGTCACCTACAAACAAGCAAGATTTCTGGCTCTCACAGACCTGTAACTTCTTCTTTAAGAGGCTCCTCTGTCCTCCACTCGTTACCTGTATTAATGGCACCTGTTTGAACTTGTTATCAGTATAAAAGACACCTGTCCACAACCTCAAACAGTCACACTCCAAACTCCACTATGGCCAAGACCAAAGAGCTGTCAAAGGACACCAGAAACAAAATTGTAGACCTGCACCAGGCTGGGAAGACTGAATCTGCAATAGGTAAGCAGCTTGGTTTGAAGAAATCAACTGTGGGAGCAATTATTAGGAAATGGAAGACATACAAGACAACTGATAATCTCCCTCGATCTGGGGCTCCACGCAAGATCTCACCCCGTGGGGGTCAAAATGATCACAAGAACGGTGAGCAAAAATCCCAGAACCACACGGGGGGACCTAGTGAATGACCTGCAGAGAGCTGGGACCAAAGTAACAAAGCCTACCATCAGTAACACACTACGCCGCCAGGGACTCAAATCCTGCAGTGCCAGACGTGTCCCCCTGCTTAAGCCAGTAAATGTCCAGGCCCGTCTGAAGTTTGCTAGAGTGCATTTGGATGATCCAGAAGAGGATTGGGAGAATGTCATATGGTCAGATGAAACCAAAATAGAACTTTTTGGTAAAAATTCAACTCGTCGTGTTTGGAGGACAAAGAATGCTGAGTTGCATCCAAAGAACACCATACCTACTGTGAAACATGGGGGTGGAAACATCATGCTTTGGGGCTGTTTTTCTGCAAAGGGACCAGGACGACTGATCCGTGTAAAGGAAATAATGAATGGGTCATGTATCGGGAGATTTTGAGTGAAAACCTCCTTCCATCAGCAAGGGCATTGAAGATGAAACATGGCTGGGTCTTTCAGCATGACAATGATCCCAAACACACCGCCCGGGCAACGAAGGAGTGGCTTCGTAAGAAGCATTTCAAGGTCCTGGAGTGGCCTAGCCAGTCTCCAGATCTCAACCCCATAGAAAATCTTTGGAGGGAGTTGAAAGTCCGTGTTGCCCAGCGACAGCCCCAAAACATCACTGCTCTAGAGGAGATCTGCATGGAGGAATGGGCCAAAATACCAGCAACAGTGTGTGAAAACCTTGTGAAGACTTACAGAAAACGTTTGACCTGTGTCATTGCCAACAAAGGGTATATAACAAAGTATTGAAAAACTTTTGTTATTGACCAAATACTTATTTTCCACCATAATTTGCAAATAAATTCATTAAAAATCCTACAATGTGATTTTCTGGATTTTGTTTTCTCATTTTGTATGTCATAGTTGACGTGTACCTATGATGAAAATTACAGGCCTCTCTCATCTTTTTAAGTGGGAGAACTTGCACAATTGGTGGCTGACTAAATACTTTTTTTCCCCACTGTAGCTGTCTTAGATTTCAGAAGGTATACTTGTATATGACGATATTAATCCAAAATAATTTCTAAATGTGGCCCCCCCCACCCCTCTCTCTCGCTTTCTCTCCATCTTCCTTCAGTTCAAGTCGTCTAGCAGTAAGAGTGTGTGTGTTGTGGGGTTAATGGCCATCATGTCAGACGACCCTGAACATCCCGACGTCTTCCTGCTCACAGACTCCGAACACGGTGAGACTACCTTTCAATCAATCACCGACAGCCAGGAGTGTTCAGCCAAACTACACTCATCTCAACTCCTCAGATGGTCTGTATGTTCCTAGATTAAAACGTGCAGTATACACCCATATTGTACGCATATGCAATCACACACACATAGGCCTCTATTTTAACAAACACAATGGTAAATCTAAGCGCTGGTGGTAACACTATAGGTTCAGGGGGTGTCCTAAATATTTTTGCTATTTTCACAACCAGAATTATGGGCTGGGTTTTGATGAATAAACAAGTTGGTGTGGAGGCGTGACCCCTCACTGGCCAATCAGAACATGCTCCATGGCTAAATACACTCAGTGGCCAGTTTATCTAGTACCGGGTCGGACCCCCCTTTGCCTCCATAACAGCCTGAATTCTTGGGGGCATGGAAACGTTGTAGGGATGAATATTTTCCCGGTATTTTACAAATGTTCCATCCCGAGAATTACTTTTCTCCCAAGTAACCCAGTATTTCCGGACAAAACTGGAAGTGTCATTCTAAAGCATATAAAGCATATAAATATGTCTGGATTTGATTAGAGCTTTGATCGGCATGAAAATTCAAGCCTGATGCTACCTGAGCCTGATGAACCATACATTCAATACATTTTATGAGCCCTACATTAAAGACATTTTATGATCCCAATCCCCAAAAAGCCTAAATGTTTGTGCCGTTATCCAATACATAGCCTATAACATATAGGCAATAATAAATAGACTACCGCACATTACGCATGATAGAAAAACATAAAAGCCCATAGATGTAGCTCTGCTCTCTTGGGTAAATAAATGAAACAAGCTCCAGTAGGCTAATATTTTTGAGTGTGGACTGTATTACTCTACTGTATTATATGACTGGAATTACTCACCTCGTTCAAACCATGGAGCTGGGAGAGAACATGTGATGCTGGTGTAGGACATGCGGCCTACAAATTACAAATATAGGCTAGCAAATGTGATTTAATTTTGAAATATAATTTTTATAAATCGTAGGCTGATGCATATGTAGGCTACCTTTCATAATATTTATCCTAATGTTGTGCGACGTGCGTATTAGCCCACCCCCTCTTTCAACAGTGCCACGTTGAAAGTCACTGAGCTCTTCAGTACGGGCCATTCTACTGCCAATGTTTGTCTATGGAGATTGCATGGCTGTGTGCTCGATTTTATACACCTGTCAGCAACGTGTATGTATAAATATACACTGTGTATATGAATGTATATAATGTATATATGTACTGTGCATTCGGAAAGTATTCGGACCCCTTGACTTTTTTCACATCTTGTTACCTTACAGCCTTATTCTAAAATTGATTAAATAAATACAAATCCTCATCAATCTACACCCAATACCCCATAATGACAAAGTGAAAACAGTTTTTTTTAAATTTTTGCTAATTTATATATATTTTTTAATCCTTATTTACATAAGATTTCAGACCCTTTGCTATGAGACTCGAAATTGAGCTCAGGTGCATCCTGTTTCCGTTGATCATCCTTGAGATGTTTCTACAACTTGATTGGAGTCCACCTGTGGTAAATTCAAGTGATTGGACATGATTTGACAGCACACACCTGTCTATATAAGGTCCCACAGTTGACAGTGCATGTCAGAGCAAAAACCAATCCATGAGGTCGAAGGAATTGTCCGTAGAGCTCCGAGACAGGATTGTGTCGAGGCACAGATCTGGGAAAGGGTACCAAAAAATGTCTGCAGCATTGAAGGTCCCCAAGAACACAGTGGCCTCCATCATTCTTAAATGGAAGAAGTTTGGAACCACCAAGACTCTTCCTAGAGCTGGCCGCCCGGCCAAACTGAGCAATCGGGGGAGAAGGGCCTTGGTCAGGACCAAGAACCCAATGGTCACTCCATTGCTCCAGAGTTCCTCTGTGGAGATGGGAGAAGCTTCCAGAAGGACAACTGTCTCTGCAGCACTCCACCATTCAGGCCTTTATGGTAGAGTGGCCAGACGGAAGCCACTCCTCAGTAAAAGGCACATGACGGCCCGCTTGGAGTTTGCCAAAAGGCACCTAAATGACTCTCGGACCATGAGAAACAAGATTCTCTGGTCTGATGAAACCCAGATTGAACTCTATGGCCTGAATGCCAAGCGTCACGTCTGGAGGAAACCAGGCACCGCTCATCACCTGGCCAATACCATCCCTATGGTGAAGGATGGTGGTGGCAGCACCTCAGACTTTGAAAATAGCTGTGCAGCAACGATCCCCATCCAACCTGATCGAGCTTGAGAGGATCTGCAGAGAAGAATTGGAGAAACTCCCCAAATACAGGTGTGCCAAGCTTGTAGCGTTATACCCAAGGAGACTCGAGGCTGTAATCACTGCCAAAGGTGCTTCAACAAAGTGCTGAGTAAAGGGTCTGAATACTTATGTAAATGTAATATTTCCGTTTTTTATTTTCTATAAATTTGCAAACATTTCTAAAGTCCTGTTTTTGCTTTGTCATTATGGGGTATTGTGTGTAGATTGATGAGGGGTAAAAAAAACGATTTAATCTATTTTAGAATAAGGCTGTAACGTAACAAAATGTGTAAAAAGTGAAGGGGTTTGAAAACTTTCCAAATTGACTGTATATATCTATCTCGATCTTGAACAGGATTAACTATTTTGGATGCAATTTGAATGGAATTGATGGAGACAGAGGAAGACTGCGATAGAGTGCTTGCGTATGCACTGATTTAAAGCAATGATATTCAAGTGATAAAACTCTGCAGCTGCAATAAGAAAATAAGGTGACCCGGACCCCCAAAAGCCAGATGGAGATGTGTAAATTAGACGTGCATTCAGTCCTTATATTACTGTACCATAGGCTATGCTGCAGCAAATGTAGGCCTACAAGTCACAAGAAAAAAACGTTACCATGATGAGATGATGCATGTATTGTGAACTGCGTTCCTACTGAGTTATGCATGGTCTGTCCCCACCCTGAGCGTTGATGATTGATCATGCAGAGAGAAGGCCATAGAGAAGCCAGATTTAGACATTGCATATAATTTAACAGTTCCATTTCACTTCATGCTGTTCATATAAGTAATGTATTATTTATTATTATTTACCTGTTTCTCGCAGTTATTTATCCCAGGGAAAGGGAGTGGGTTTGGTGGGAAATCTCACTAAATCTTGGTAACCTGTTTCCCGTTATTCAACCCTAGTATCAAACGTTGTTAATAAGCAAGATTATATTCACTATTGATAAGACCTAAAAAGACAGTGAATAATTCTAATAAAATAAAACCACAACTTGTTCTAAATAGGCTATGTCTAAATACAGTTACAGACACCATAATTGCTCCCCGTGGGCTTATAATATTAGGCCTAAGACAACGTAGACTATGGGTGGTTTTACTCACATCCAAACTTTTCACAGGAGCTGGGAAAAAGATTCAATATAAAGAGAAAGGTGGGATGTCCACTCACCGTTACTGCTCCCAAATATATACAGTATATAGCTATAGCCTACCATCGCCGTTGATTTGGCCTACAAGCGGATTCAGCACCACGGACAGCGATCGGAATTCCCGTGATTTGACAGTTAGGGCTAACGGAGAAAAGTGGAAGATTCATTTTTTTGACAAAATTATCAACAAAAAAATTTGGTATTTTTAAATAACTATGTTCCTAAACAGGCTTCCTACGGTCACTGACACCTTTCATGCAATGGGCATTGCACATAATGAGTCCAAAGGGGAATGTCTGACTATTTTGCTGCTTGTAAAATGTGTATATAACAATGCTGATAAGGCTCCTGTGTGCATCTCTGTGTGCGCCGCCTCTGGCAAATCAATGCCATAACCAATTGCGCTACCGCTAAGACCAGCACACACACACAGGTTCCTGTCTGTCTGACCCAACAGTAACCCTGTCTGTTATGTGGACTGCTTGCCTGTCATATCTGACTGTATCTGTATTTATCACTCTCTACTCACACACACACATGCACGCAGTCTCTGTTCTCATATGTTCTACATTGAGGCAGCTTCCTGCTGTACACAGATGGGGATGGGAGAGTCGAGTACTGTAACTGTATACGACTGGACTTAGATTGGGCTGATAGTCACTGGGCTGAATCTCAGTTTTCTGCTACAGGGACATCTTGTGATGGTGTGTCTCTGTGATTCCTAGGTAACACATATAAATACCAGGCAGGGAACAAAATGAACGCCCTGCTGTGGTTCAAACACCTCGGTGCTGCCTGCCAGAGCAACAGACAACAGGTAACACTCACTCACACACACTCACACACACACACTCACACCAACCAGCCCTCATGCCTTTTTCTCTCTCTCTCCAGGTCCCAGCCAATCTGATGTCCTTTGAATGAGGGCTGCTGGAGAGGACGGAACGATAGAGATAAAAGAGAGGAATAGGGGAAGAGCGGAGGAGAGTTAGTGACTCAGCAGCAGGAGCTTTCACTGCCATGACCCCTAAACTATAACCCCTGACCCCAGCCCCACTGCAACCCCACCTGCCACCACTGCCTTAACCTAAGGAGCCGTGTGTGTGTGTGTGTGTTGAAGCAGTGGTTAATATGGCTGCATAGACTACTGAATGAAGACCTACACCACTTCTTCTCTCTCGTTCTCTCGCTCCGTTGTTTTTGCCTGTGGACTATCAATCCTGTGGAACTATGGGATGTCTCCTCTCCTCTTTCTTGGATGCTTCTTAAGGATGGATGGACATGATTTATCCTTTATCCTTGTTTTCCCTCACTCCCTCTCTTCTTGACATACTGTGCTCTGGTGGAAGACAGACTGCCCTTTCTAGGGCTGGACTCTCTCTCTCTCACACACACACACACACACACACAATACTGGACTAACCCAATGGAACAGGATTTCAAACACACTTTTCTTTATCACTCTTTGGTTCACAAACTCACACACACGACTCCGATGGTCTCTTCATACTTGACTTGAGTTGGGCTCACTAAACGGACACTTTTTCCACACACACACTCAGACGGGGGGAGTGAATGTGTGATTGGCCTGTGTGATTGCAGCATTGTAAACATTAAGGGCTCTGATTCTCAAATCTATTCCAGCAGAAACCACTCCCATGTCCTGAATGTCTCCTACTGTTTTATATTCCAGAGCCTCTCCTCACCGTGTGTGGTGGGCACTATATATGCTCGGTCACATCACGGGAATGATAAAACAAGACTCAAAGCTTTCCTCTATTCCACCTTTATGGACCCAGTTATATCTCTCTTATAAACAGGCTTTATATGTTGTTCTCTCTGGACAGTTGTCTGTGCTCTGTCCACATGTTAAAGCTCGAGATTCACCAGAACACACATGTACACACACGTTAACACTAAAGACTTGAAAGCTGTGAAAAAGTGAACGATGGAGCAGTGTGAAAGATGGAGTGTTAACTCCAGAAAAATCATTTTATCTCGATTTCTTTTTTGTTATTGCTTGAACATAAGAGGGAGCTTCAGGTTCTGACCTGACCTGCTTTACAAATCTGAGTGTATGTATTATACACACAGACTGGCACACACACACACACACACACACACACACACTGCTGCAGACACACACACAAAGCTATCGGGAGCCATTCAGAATCCATTTGAATGATTATTTTGTTGTTTAGTGTTTCCTTGGTGTTATTTTGTTGGGGACGTATCAGCAGTATTACCCTGTAGATGACTTGCACATGTCTAGCTTATTTTAATTGTCTGTTACATTTCTTTTTTACCTTTCATTTTTGGCTTCTTCCTTTTTTTTGAACATTTTGTATCTTGTTTTTTAATTTATTTTTGTAGTTTGTTTTCTCACCTATGAGTTTGTCACATAGGGGTACGGTACAGATCTACTACACTCTATTGCCTAGTTCCATGTCATACTCTAGACCAGGGCTCTCCAATCCTGTTCCTGGAAAGCTACCATCCTGTAGGTTTTCACTCCACCCCTAATCTAGCACACCTGATTCTAATAATTAGCTGGTTGAGAAGCAGGTTAGTTACAACTGGGATTGGAGTGAAAACCTACAGGAAGGTAGCTCTCCAGGAACAGGGTTGGAGACCCTTCCCCTGGTCCCTACTCAGGGCATCTTCAATTAAAGCTATGGATAGGTGTAAGCAAGTTGTTGATGACTCCACCTAACCCTCCAATTGACTGAGAGAAACTTCCACCATATTGCTTACACCTATCCAGTCCTTTCAGATCTGTGAACAGTTAAGGAGTACGAGCTAGAGGGAGGGGCTAACGATTGAAGTGGACCCTGGCCAGAGTGTGTATGGTTTGGGACTCGATCCTGAGTGTGTCCCACAGGGGTGTGCCAATGTACCAAACACACATTTTTATTCAGATTTGGGAGCAAGTGTTACAATTAGATGAAATGAATACGTTCTTGGGAAAGGAGAAAGGATGGTGTAGTCACATTCTCATACTACTCTCAGAAAGGACTTTATTTACTAGTGGTTTATCTTGCATTCTCTCCTGACTGTTTACGTCGCAACCTGACAGTCAGGTTAGGTCCTGACTTGTAACAATGGTTTACTTCTCCCATCTGTTCATATCTGTTTGTCTGTGAAGTTAGCATGTCTATTGTCTACACACAGAGGTCCAGCAAGTTAGCATCACATTCCTCACACCTCAAACTGACACTATGTACTCTAGCAGCAAGAGACTCCAACTCCCATGGGCCAGTGCGGCAACAGTTGTCGTATGTCCTGTAGAGGCTAAGCTAATGGGAGAAGGTAGAACTTATCCCTACCATTGATACAGTGTCAGATATGTATTCACCCCCTAATGGTTAAGATTGGGGTTGGTGTAATCTGATCCTAGATCTGTGGTTAAGGGCAACTTCTACGTATTCCATTTCAGGCTCATTTCCGATGTGCTCTACTCCTCAGCGCCCAGCAGTTATCCCACATACAGCTACAGCATCAGCTATAGCTCCATTAATAGCTAGACTCCAGCAGGGCTCTGTCATACACAGACTATTGGATGAGGAAGCCAGAGAAAGAAAGGAAGGAAGGAGAGGGGTAGCATTACAGTGGTACAAAGGGACAAGAGAGGAAGGTAGTACTACAGTATGAGTGTGTAAAAACCTATTTTCTAACCTGCTAGTAAGCATTAGACGGGTAGAACCTCATGGCTGCCATTTCCTCACTGTTGAGCAGTGGGTAAAGCTGTATAGAATGTGGTATAGCATATTATGTGTGGAGTGTTTGAACAGGGAAGGATATAGTAGAAATAGAAGGGTGAATGGAACTCTGATGCAACAGGAGCTGTACAGAGAAGCAGTCGGACTGAAGCAGCCCACAGAAGACCAGCAGAGGAGAAAGTAGTCTGTTTCTCTCTGTTCTCCTTTTTTCCTCTCCCATCTCGTTTCCTCTCACAGACCTCTCCTTCACATCTCTCTCCCTTGGACATAGAGGGCTTCAATGCTGAAGAGAGCGAGAGATTAAATTGCAGACAGGAATGTAGTGTCAAACAGGGCTGAAGTGAGTGATGTGGATGCCTATACTAGTGTCACATGACTATTATAGGGAAGGGTTAGGAGTGTCCTTGAGTTTTTACAATCTGTTATGGTTGGCTTTTTGTTTCTGAGAAAAATACATGTCAAAAAGGTTTGTTTGTTTTTGAGGTTTCCACATTGTAACCAGAGTTTACACCGTTTCCTTGTCCATGTACAAATACACAACCAGCTGTGTATATTTACTGTCTTGAGTGAAGATGCTTTTTGGATTTGTCTGCAGCGTTAATTTGTATTTTCCTGAGAAATCATTTAACAGTTCAGCTGAGGTGACTGGGTGGTTTACATGAGAGGGGGGTGTCGTGGTGTTATATGTGTGCTGTAGGGATGGAGAAGAATGCCCACAGCTCAACGGTAAACTTAATCCCCTTTAAATCCAAACTTTATCCATTAGGGAAAATGTAAAACTGACCTTAGATCAGTTTCTAGAGGAGACATCTACCTACTCTATATGGCTCAGTTTGAGAGTGATGTTTATGATGTGTTGAAGACGTCACTTAGCTCTGTCCATGTCCCATGACCTGTGGGGTGTGTCCATGTGCTATCCCTCTACCGCCTGTACTCCGACCCCTAGTGAGGACCCACCCATGTCACGTGACCTGGGTTTGCACTATGACCTCTGAATTGAGTGATGTGACCTGAGTCTCAGCCAGACAACCAATAAACACACTGCCCTTTTTATACTCTGCCCTCTGGTTCGCTTTCATTTATATAAACATGGTTTCAGCTAAATGTGGTGTGTGTGTAGGGCCAGGAGTTTCTACTTACCACATAACCTGTTAAATGTCCTGGACAGGGCATGTTGTTAGGAAAAAATCATATGTGTATGTGTGTGCTTAAACTAGTGTTAATACACTTTAGGTACGGATTGATCTATAATCTTTCCTAGAGAAAAATAAACCTACTTGAATTGTTGAACTGGTGTTATGGTTTTTCAATTGACGGTCTCCATAAAATAAACACAACAATTTAACTCTCATTGAACTCCCTTCTCTGAGTGACCTATCTTGTAGACCTAGTTAGTCATTTCATGCGCTTTAGGGGGATTGAGTGGCGACAGTGTTTCTATTAAACCCTGGGCAATCTCTGTGTTGTGTAGGACACTGGAGAACCCAGGCAGAGGCTGCATCTCAATCTAAAGTGGCATTCTTTCCTTATTTCCTCTGTCAACAGGGATCTGAAAACACAAGACTAGTGAAAGCAATAAGGGGTACTGGGAAATGTCTTTCACCTGTCCAGTTCTTCTTTCACTTAGACTATTGAGATGCAGCTTCTGCCTGGAGAGGCTAATGTAGACTACTGACATGAAGCAGAGGAGGGCATTTTAGATTATTGACATGCAGCTGTGGATTCCACAGTGTTGACCTACTGAGAGCAGATATGTGCAGCTGGACGGGGAGAGGGCTTCTTGGGTGTGTTTTGGTGCTCAGCAGGAACTATATGTATGACCCTAGAAGCCCCCTTACACACACTTGGTCAGAGCGGGCTACGAAGACATGCTTTGTGCTGTGTGCTGGCATTGATTGGGCCATCAATGTCTTGGCTGTATTCCGTGTGTGTGTTTGGGAAAAACGGCTGTTTTGAAACCCCAGCTGAACTTAACTTGTTGCAGTGATTAAGACAAGCCTATAATGGTGACACTACAGACAAACACACTCCAGGAGACCTCTGTTGGGCAGGCAGTTTTATGCACACACATGATCCATATGCTGTAATAGTTAACACACCACACACAGCATGTACTTTAGATCGTTATGCTATAATGGTTCACATCTACAGAGATGCATGGTTTACACGTACACCACCATGCACACACGCACACATCAGATCTGAGATCTCTAGGGTTTACACAGACCTCTCTTCACAGACCTCTCTTCAACCAAGGTGTGCAGGATTTATTGAGCTGCAACCATTTTTACTGGGAGACTCCCTAGAGAAGTAGGCCTATGTCGCTTGTAACGCCAAGGTAGTGGGTTCGATCCCCGGGACCACCCATACACAAAAATGTATGCACGCATGACTGTAAGTCGCTTTGGATAAAAGCGTCTGCTAAATGGCATATTATTATTATTATGTCTGCTTCCATTTTGAAAGGAAGGTTATGCAGTGATGTGCATTACTTCTGTGATAAATGCATAATGATGACTGTTCATTATAATACAACAGCGCAACCTGGTGTCTAAATCGAAACGTGACATTAAACCCCATGATGTTGAATACATTTAGTCTACAATTAAATAGGTCCTGGTCACTTTAAGATTTAGGTGGCGGCGTGCTTGAGGAAATGTTTCAGAAGTGTAAACGCCAAGCTAGGAGGAATCGAAGGAAAGGAGAGCAATGCCCTTTTTGACAGCCTATTGGTGAATACACAGTTCCACACAAAATACCAAGCAGACACTGACTGGTGCAGTGTCGTTTGACATCCAGTAACGTAAGCTGTAATCGTAAAAGGTAAGCCATTTATCAGACTTACCAGCTAGCTAAAGGCACATCTTTACAATTAACGTAGGCAAGCTAGCTATTCATTAATCATATTCATAGATGCTTGATAATGACTGATGTTAGTTTGCTCGCTAGGTAGGTCCTACTACTACTAGCTTGTTTGCTAGGTAGGTACAGTACTAGCTAGCGCTTGTCAGCAATCTACGCGAGCTTTGATGTGGTAAATATCGATGTAGTTCGTCAACTATCACTATAACTAGCTAGGTACAGTAGCTACGTTAGTACTGTAAATTACTGCATTGCTGGAGCTTGCTAGTTAGAACCCAAGCTAATATATTAAAGGTAGTGAGCGTCTAGTATGAATGGGCTACGTCGTTAGCTACAGAGTAGATGGCTACCTAGCTGTGGGCCACAGTTTCTAAACCATACTGTAACGTTACTGTCTTTGTGTGGGCCTTTGCAATTTCCAACCAACCAACCAACCAACCAACCAGCAAGTTAGTTAGAAGGCTATCTAGCCTATGTTGTTGGTCCCATGAAATACCGATTGTGTGGAAGGCAGCTCGAGTCATTCCTGCCTGCGTGGCCACCGCTAGACAGATGTTTAACTTAGCCAGCTAACGTTAACGTTAATTCACAGGTTGTCCTCAGTTTCTGGTATGCGTTTTTCATTCATTTTCAGCAAGACGGTTTCATGTGAACCAGAATCTGGTCTTACAGGAGGCGTTGTCGCGTTGATATGGCGATTCATATCAACATCTCCTGTAAGACCAGATTCTGGTTCAGTTTCATGTGTATATGTTGGGCTTCCTAAGTGAAGCTTTCAAGTGAGTCCTTTAATTTGAAGGAAACATGATTGATGTTGTTGATTATGCTTATTCCAGCTGACTGTCACACAACCTGTTTTGGAAACGTTTTTGTTGGCTATGATGATTCTGTGACATTGACAGTGGCACTTCGACATATTTATGGCAAGGACATGGTGCTCAAGTCATTAGGTAGGACAATCTGTACTTTGAGTTGTGGAGAGCTTAAATAGTTGGATACTGTTGTAGTATGCTTATGTTACTTAAGATGGCATATCCATTGTTATACAGGCCCATTGATTTGCAGGTAGTTTGCATATTTGCCCCAAATAGCACAACAACCCCCATCTATGGACATGACATCTGATCAATATCTTTGTCCTGAAAACACCCATTACCTACCGATCAAAACATCCATTTCAGCTGAACCTGACTTTATCCTTATTCATAATGACTCAAATTCCATTTCATTACATTGAGCCATTGGACAATGCCTTTAGCCGTGTGAGGAAGATAGCCCTACGCTGCCCAAATGCTCTGTCTAAATGCAAATACGCCTCGCACCCGATACAGTTTTGGAAACAATTGGAACTTAACTTTCATATTCATATAAAACAGTATCGCAAGGGAGGATTATTAACGTTCCGAAACGTTACAACAGAACATTCGGATTGTAGTTCTCTGATCCAGCTGTCATCCATAGGGCTTTGATTGAGAACTCAAGCGCTGGGTAGCTATACACCCTTCAGTTCTGGAGAGCTAAGCCTGCCTGACTGTCTGTATGAGAGTCTGAGAGAAGCTTAGCAAAACAATTTAACTCCTGTCCATAGTTAGTCGCGAAACGTGGCAATGCCATCAATTGTGTAGGCAACGCCACACATATTTACATCGGAACAAAAAACAAACGTCCCTTGTCTATCACGAATGTTGAATAAAATTATATTTGAACTTACTCTACAGATTTATCCGTGGTGTTGTTCCTTCAGCTGGTTGACATGAGACAATGTCCACAGGAAATTATTATTAAACCGACTTCTTAATGGCGGTCTATGTGTTTGGCAATCAAGACAGAAGTACACTGAACAAAAATATAAAAGTAACATTTGCAAATATTTTACTGAGTTACAATTCATATAAGGAAATCAGTCAATTTAAATACATTCATTAGGCCCTAATCTATGGATTAAATATGACTAGAAATACAGATATGAATCTGTTGGTCACAGATACCTTAAAAAAAAAAAAAAAATTACATTATTTATTTTGCTCATTTGCACCCCAGAATCTCTATTTGCACATCTTCTGCACATCTATCACTCCAGTGTTAATACTAAATTGTAATTATTTTGCACTATGGCCTATTTATTGCCTTACCTCCATAACATACTACATTTGCACACACTGTATATAGATTTTCTATTGTGTTATTGACTGTACGTTTTGTTTATTCCATATGTAACTCTGTGTTGTTGTTGTTTTTATCGCACTGCTTTGCTTTATCTTGGCCAGGTTGCAGTTGTAAATGAGAACTTGTTCTCAACTGGCTTACCTGGTTAAATAAAGGTGGGGAAAAAAATACAAAAATAAAGACCATGTGGAGGTCCTGGGCTGGCGTGGTTACACATGGTCTGCGGTTGTGAGGCCGGTTGGGCATACTGCCAAATTCTCTAAAACGACATTGGAGGCGGCTTATGGTAGAGACATGAACATTCAATTCTCTGGCAACAGCTCTGGTGTGCATTCCTGCAGTCAGCATGTTAATTGAACGCTCCCTCAAAACTTGAGACATCTGTGGCATTGTGTTGTGACAAAACTGAACATTTTAGTGGCCTTTTTATTGTCCCCAGCACAAGGTGCACCTGTGTAATGATCATGCTGTTTAATCAGCTTCTTGATATGCCACACCTGTCAGGTGGATGGATTATCTTGGCAAAGGAAAAATGCTCACTCAGGTGATGTAAACTAATTTGCGCACAATTTGAGAGAAATAAGCTTTTTGTGCATATGGAACAGTTCTGGGGTCTTATTATTTCAGCTCAAGAAACATGGGACCAACATTTTACATGTTGCATTTATATTTTTGTTCAGTATACATGCACGTGATGCATGCATACTAACGGGTGTTTACATGGTTTTGCGCATGTGTAAGAAATTTCAACTTCAGTACCCGCGCTCTACAAAGTTGGGTAAAACAATTAGGGCTGACCCCATTTAGTCGACTGGTTGAGTGTGTGGTCGATTGTGTGGCTGTTGGTCGACTGATATTTCTTTACTTGAGCAGTTGCAAATATATCCATTGCTGAGGCCACAGGGATGGCACAGTCCATCACTCTAAGACATGTGATACTGAAATTGTATATGGTTATATTATGTACAAATAATGGTGCAACACTAATAAATCTATTTTATAACAAATGCACTTTCTCCCGCACTGTCCGCGGTTCTGAAACAATCTTCAGTGCGCAGTAGAATTGGCACCTTTCCCTATGTTGCTATGTGCACAATAGCAAAGATAACCAGCATATTGGGATTGAGAACAATGCGGTGGAGGCAGCAGAGATGAGGAAACAGCCTTAGCCTAATTGTCTAAGAAAATTGAGGAGAGAGGAAACCCAAACTTAATTAGGTATATAATCAATAGCCTAACTGTTAAATGTGCCTTGCTTTATAAATCTTCCGTATATATCTACAGAAATAAGTCATATCTTGCTTCTGTTGCCTGTTTGAGTGTTTGTTTAATAGCCTACTGATTCCGTGAGCACCAAGCCTCATGCAATTGCAAAATGTCGGATAAGGCAATTTCACAGATTTGGCTGTTTTTAGTCTTTGATTTGCTATAATAAAGGGTTTCCTTTTTTCTTTTTCTTTTTAACAGACTGGTATTACTTATCATTTATTTAGTGATGTTTACACTGTTCCAAACAGGCAGAAAAATAATTGTGTAATCTAACGGCACCTGTTTGTCACACATAATATGGACACAGCTCTCGTTCCTATACCCTCCTTTTTCTTGGTCTCCTTCTTATTGTTATTATTACAATTATTATTATGATCATCATTATAATAATAAGTCATGTCGTTATCATTAGTAGGCTTTTTATTAGTAGCCTTGTATAACCACCATAAAGCTGTAAAGCTGACTATTTTGTGTATGTCCATTACATGAAATCCAAATAAAAATCTATTTAAATTACAGGTTGTAATGCAACAAAATAGGAAAAACGGCAAGGGGGGTGAATAATTTTGCATGGCACTGTACATGTTTCACGTAAAGAGAGCAAGGGTTGAGAGAATAGGGAATGTTTTTTTTAAACTAATTAGGGATTTCGGTAACAACTTTTCAGTCAGAAACAAGTAAGAAACGAAATGGCTGAAAATGATGTTGCATCTTCAGCATGGACAGCGCAATAAACACTTACTGTGCTGTAGTGCCTTTTCGTTACATAGGGGGTGTGTCTATATATGGAAAAATAAGTTTAAACATTTCGACCAATCGATTGGTCGAAAGAAGAGGACGACTCTCGGTCGACCAAGATTTTTTTTTTGTCGGTACAACCCTAAAAAAAAATACTTTGCTGTTCAAATGTAATTTTATTGAACATTCTGGCTTGTAAGGAAAATTCCCACGATTTTGCAGTGCTTTGTTTCAGACTATATACCAAGAATTGGTATCTAAGTCTGAATTATTAAATCCATAGTATGTCTACAGTGTTAAATTGATACGGCGTCCATCAGAGTGTACCGCCAACAGCAGAGTCACTATCAGTCGATACTTGTAAAAATGGCCATTTATTTAATGCTTGCCTTGTACCCATGTTTGTCCTGTGTAACTGTGTTCTATTCTTTGGATGCTGAAATCTGTAGTTTTTGATAAAAGCTTAAATCTAGGTGACGTCTGTCAAATTGCGCCGCATAATCCACTGTTTTCCAAAGTTAGTGACTTCAAACGTGCACCACCCCCTCAATACTTTTATAAATATCCATTATTTAATGCTTAATGTGTACCTGTGCTTGTTAGAGTTTTCAGTGGGAGCTGGAATCCATAGTTTTTAGGGATCTAACGATTCATCGATAGATAACAATAACCTAGCAAATTCCCTAGGGTTTTTCGGCATGCAAAATTACTTGTAGATCAATGACTGTCAACACAGTTACAGTGCCTTCAGAAAGTATTCGTACCCCTTGACTTATTCCACATTTTGTGTTACAGCTTGAATTTAAAATTGATCAAATTGAGATTTTGTCACAGGCCTACAAACTATACCCCATAATGTCAAAGTGGAATTATGTTTTTAGAAATGTTTACAAATGTAATTAAAAGCTGAAATATCTTGTATTCAACCCCTTTGTTATGGCAAGCCTAAATGACTTTAGGAGTAAACATTTGCTTAACAAGTCACATAATAAGTTGCATGGACTCACTCTGTGTGCATTAATAGTGTTTAACATGATTTCTGAATGACTACATCTCTGTACCACACATGCAATTATCTGTGAGGTCCCTCAGTCGAGCAGTGAATTTCAAACACAGATTCAACCACAAAGACCAGGGAGGCTTTCCAATGCCTTGCAAAGAGCATGGTGAAGTTATTAATTACACTTTGGATGGCGTATCAATGCACCCAGTCACTACAAAGATAGAGGTGTCCTTCCAAACTCAGTTGCCGGAGAGGAAGGAAACCGCTCAGGGATTGCACCATGAGGCCAATGGTGACTTTAATGGCTGTGATAGGAGAAAACTGAGGATGGATCAACAACATATTAGTTACTCCACAACACTAACCTAAATGACAGAGTGAAATGAAGGAAGTCTGTACAGAATACAAATATTCCAGAACATGCATCCTGTTTGCAATAAGGCACTAAAGTAAAACTGCAAAAAATGTGGCAAAGAAATTAACTTTATGTCCTGAATACAAAGCATAGGTACGAGGCGGTAGACGGTAGACATACCGCAGCACAGCCGTGCTAAAAAAGTATTTTAGCATGCCCTCTCGTGTACAATTGCTTTAGTCGACACCGGTTGGTGTGTAGCAGCGTGGCATGGTTATATCCATCAGGTGAGGTAGTTCCTGCTCCCAGGACTGCCACACATAGAGCAGCTTGTCGGTAATGGGTTCATCCCAGCCTGTCTCCCTTCTCTACAGTGTCTGTAGCAGCACCTTGGCCCTGGTGGTTGAAGGGGATGATGTAACCCAAAGGGTCATACTGGCTGGCTAACACTCTGTAAACACTCCGCATGGTGGGCTCAGAACAGGGTACAGGACGGTGCTTTGATCCCAGGGTATCAGATGGGCAGTGCCAACGGAGGCCGAGGGTACGCTCCAGGGGGTCAGCCTTGTCCATAGTGAGCCAGAGCTGGCAGCTCTCTGACCTGGCGTCCGTGGGCAGATGGGCCACCACCCCGGGAACATTGCTAGCCCACTGCCTGATCTCAAAGCCCCCTGTGGCCAGCAGGGCTCTAATTTTGTCCAGCAGCTCCCGGGCCTGCTGTGAAGAGGAGAAAGACGGCAGACAGTTGTCCACATACAACGCCTGTTCCACTGAGGCCACCACGGGGAATGGTAGTGTCCTTACCACTGGGAATGAGGAGAGCAGCTGGGTCCTGGACAGCCCAGCCCAGCTTGGTATGGACCCCCACAGGCCCCCCGGGGGCCCCATCCGCACTGGCTCAACAGGAGTGATGAGGTGTGGGTTGTCGGAGCCTATAAGCAGGCCAGGGCACACCCTGCCGAAGGCATGCAGTGTTAGCGACAGTGCATGACTGCTCGGCCATGCCAAGCTGACCAGCAGTGAAGGCCCCCTGGATTCTGTGCTTCCTGCGGGGGTTAGCAGAGGCAGCCACCTGGAAAGAGACAGATCCAACAAGTGGTACTACCTCCTGCTGGATTGTCTTGAGTGACATAACCTCCTCCGGCCCAGTGAGGTTCAATTGGGCCACTGCTGAGGGGAGGATGATGGTCCTCTCAAAGCCATCATCCAGGACCGCTTAGGTATCCAGTGTTTTGATGCCACTCCTCAGTTGGACAGGCACCACCTTCAACATGACCCGGCTGCAGCGGCTGGCCTGGCCCATGTAGATTGTTGTCCTGGAGGGTGTGCTAATGGTGAGTACACTCTTGTTACCCTGTTGTGAGGCCCCATGTAAGGCATTCAGGTGCATCTCCCCACATGTGCCACAGGGCTTCTTTAGTGTACAGTCACTGTCTTTGTGTCCCCGTCTGCATCTGAGACACCTGCCCTTCTGTTGGACCCAGGAGGACCGCTGTGCAGTATTCAACTTGGAAAAGTCAGTGCAGTTATTTAAGTACTAATCCTTAGTCACAAAAGGGGCAGAAAGGCTTAAACCTGTCATTAACCGTGGTCTGTCCTTTGTTAGTTCCACTAGGCTTATGCTCTACCGTGACCTGGTGCACACCAGAGAAAGAGGGTGCTGCTGGGCCTTCTCTCTGCGCTGCACAACCAGTTGTTGTGGTTGACTATTATGCAGTTGCAAGGCTTGCATAGCCCAGTGTTAAGGACACCAACTGTATGTTAACTACCACTGCCTCTCCCCCAGTGGATCTATACAGGCATGTCGAGAGACTGGCAGATGGACTCTCTTCCCTACAGAAATGAGCGCCTTGTGACCCGCTCTAAACAAGACCATATGGCAGTGGACATTCTTGAGGCTAAGACTGTTCATGTGCCAGTGGGTGGTGTGGAGCGTTATGCCACCCCACTGCTGAGAAAAGGGGGGGTGGCCCTTACCTTCAGTTCCCCCCTGAGGCTCTGATGCTGCTGCTGAGCAGTACAGAGCGCCGCTTGGCTAAGGTCTCCACAGACAACACAGCAGTGGAGAGGGGATTGGGAATAAATAATAAATAAATAAATAATATGCCATTTAGCAGACGCTTTTATCCAAAGCGACTTACAGTCATGCGTGCATACATTTTTGTGTATGGGTGGTCCCGGGGATCGAACCCACTACCTTGGTGTTACAAGCGCCGTGCTCTACCAGCTGAGCACAGTGGGCACAGTCTCTATAGCAGGCAGCTCCTGATGACCAGCGGGGGCTGAGAACATGACGTGTCCCTGCCCGGTCTCAGTAGCAGCCGTGAGAGAAGAGGCAGCTTCCTGCTGCTGAACTCCATAAGACCGTCCCATATCCTCCACTGCAACCTGTCGGAGAGGGCTCACCTGATTGGAGGAAACCCGGAATGTGGTCTGTTGCAATAGGAAAATCAGACCCTCTGTACTCGATATTGGCAAAACGTGCTTCCTGTACTCCATACAACATAGTCAGCGATGTCCACGGCGCTGCAACTCCCTGGCACTCTAACGTAGGAGTAAAATACACCCGCTGGGTTGTTGGGGATGCAGCCCCACCTGGTGCCGAATAGTATTCCACAGGTGGAGGTGACACCGCGGAAGCCCCTACATGTCCCGGGGTGTAGGTATAATCTAAATGTGATGGCGCTGAGGCTCAGGGGGCATCACTGACTGGGGGGAAACTGGTAACATAGTCCCTCAGGTACTCTAGGCCTCCTGCTCCGGACCACACATGGGCTGGATTGCAGGTCCTCTGCAGAACCGCTTGAGGTTGCCATATTATGTCATTATCAGTAAGCCACAAATCCGGTGAGCGCAAGGACCACTTTGTGAGGTAGAACCTCCAGAATAAGCTGGCCTGTGGCTTCACTGACACCTATCTCCTATTAGAGAGACGAGGCAACCTCCAGAGTATTCGAAACAGATTACTTTATTGACCTATTACAGATGGGAATTACATTTACATCATTTAGCAGACGCTCTTATCCAGAGCGACTTACAAATTGGAATAAGTCTAAAACAGAATAGAAACATGGAATGAAGGTATGATAAATACAATAATTACAATATACACTACCAGTCAAAAATTTGGACAGCAACTCATTCAAGGGTTTTTCTTTTATAATTTTTTTTTTTACATTGTAGAATAATAGTGAAGACATCAAAACTATGAAATAACATATGGAATCATGTATTAACCAAAAAAAGTGTTAAACACATCAAAATATATTTTATATTTGAAATTCTTCAAATAGCCACCCTTTGCCTTGATGACAGCTTTGCACACTCTTGGCATTCTCTCAACCAGCTTCATGTGGTAGTCACCTGGAATGCATTTCAATTAAGTGTGGTGTGCCTTGTTAAATGTTAATTTGTACAGCTCAAATAAGCAAAGAGAAATGACAGTCCATCATTACTTTAAGACATGAAGGTCTGTCAATACTGAAAATTAAGAACTTTGAAAGTTTTCTTCAAGTGCAGTCGCAAAAACCATCAAGCGCTATGATGAAACTGTCTCTCATGAGGACCGCCACAGGAATGGAAGACCCAGAGTTAACTCTGCTGCAGAGGATAAGTTCATTAGAGTTAACTGCACCTCAGAAATTGCAGCCCAAATAAATGCTTCACAGAGTTGAAGTAACAGACACATCTCAACATCAACTGTTCAGAGGGGACTGTGTGAATCAGGCCTTCATGGTCGAATTGCTGCAAAGAAACCACTACTAAAGGACACCAATAAGAAGAAGAGACCTGCTTGGTTCAAGAAACATGAGCAATGGACATTGGACCGGTAGAAATGTGTCCTTTGGTCTGGAGTCCAAATTGAAGATATTTGGTTCAAACCGCCGTGTCTTTGTGAGACGCAGTGTGGGTGAACAGATGATCTCCACGTGTGGTTCCCACAGTGAAGCATGGAGGAGGAGGAGGTGTGGGTTGCTTTGCTGTTGATAGTGTCTGTGATTTATTTAGAATTCAAGGCACACTTAACCTGCATGGCTACCACAGCATTCTGCAGCGATACGCCATCCCATCTGGTTTGCGCTTAGTGGGACTATAATTTGTTTTTCAACAGAAACGACCCAAAACAGTGATAGAGAGCTGCATCAGATGACCTGGTCTCCGCAATAACCCGACCTCAACCCAATTGAGATGGTTTGGGATGAGTCGGACCGCAGAGTGAAGGAAAAGCAGCCAACAAGTGCTCAGCATATGTGGGAACTCCTTCAAGACTGTTGGAAAAGCATTCCTCATGAAGCTGGTTGAGAGAATGCCAAGAGTGTGCAAAGCCGTCATCAAGGCAAAGGGTGGCTATTTGAAGAATCTCAAATATAGAATATATTTTGATTTTTTTAACACTTTTTTGGTTACTACATGATTCCATATGTGTTATTTCATAGTTTTGATGTCTTCACTATTATTCTACAATATAGTAAAAAATAAAGAAAAACCCTTGAATGAGTAGGTGTGTCCAAACTTTTGACTGGTAGTGTATAGGCTATACAGTACCAGTCAAAAGTTTGGACACCCCTAGTAATTCAAGGGTAACTATGTATACTGAACAAAAATATAAACGCAAGATGTAAAGTGTTGATCCCATGTTTCATGAGCTGAAATAAAAGATCCCAGAAATGTTCCATAAACACAAAAAGCTCATTTTGTCCACAAATGTGTTTACATCCCTGTTAGTGAGCATTTCTCCTTTGCTAAGATAATCCATCCACCTGATTTAAACAGCATGATTATTACACAGTTGCACCTTGTGCTGGGGGCAATAAAAGGCCACGCTAAAATGTAAAGTTGTCACACAACACAATGCCACAGATTTCTCAAGTTTTGAGGGAGCATGCATTTGGCATGCTGACTGCAGGAAGATCCTGAGGCCCATTGTTGTGCCATTCATCCTCCGCCATCACCTCATGTTTCAGCATGATAAAGCACCGACCCATGTTGCAAGGTACTGTACACAATTCATGGAAACTGAAAATGTCCCAGTTCTTCCATGGCCTGCATACTCACCAGACATGTCACCCATTGAGCATGTTTGGGATGCTTTGGATCGACGTGTACGACAGCGTGTTCCAGTTCCCACCAATAGTCTCCCGAGTGGCGCAGTGGTCTAAGGCACTGCATCGCAGTGCTAGCTGTGCCACTAGAGATCCTGGGTAGGGGAGGGAATGGCCGGCAGGGATGTTGGTAGAGCATGGTGTTTGCAACGCCAGGGTTGTGGGTTCGATTCCCGCGGGGGGCCAGTATGAAAAATAAATACAAATATGTATGTACTCACTAACTGTAAGTCGCTCTGGATAAGAGCGTCTGCTAAATGACTAAAAATGTAAATGTAAATGTAATATCCAGCAACTTCACAAAGCCATTAAAGAGTGGGACAACATTCCACAGGCCACAATCAACAGCCTGATCAACTCTATGCGAAGGAGATGTCGCACTGCATGAGGCAAATGGTGGTCACACCAGATACTGACTGGTTTTCTGATCCACGCCCCTACCATAAAAAAAAAAAAGTATCTGTGACCAACAGATTCATATCTGTATTCCCAGTCATGTGCAATCCATAGATTAGGGCCTAATGAATTTATTTCAATCGACTTTTCCTTATATGAACTGTAACTCAGTAAAATCTTAGAAATTGTTGCATGTTGCTTTCATATTTTTGTTCAGTGTAGTTAGTGGTACACTTTGATGGACGTCATATCAATTTAACGCCGTCCGTAGACATACTATGGACAGGAGTTAAAAAATATGGCAAGAGGAGCCCTGCTCTCTGTCCTCCTGTCGTGGGTTTTTTACCCCAGCTCAAACCTCCTCTGTTGGGGGAGATTCCTTTTATCCCTGGAGCTGTGGAGCAGCCCTAACAAGACTGGCGAGGGTCACTGCGACAGCCTAAAACAGACTGACTGCAGGAGGGGACAGATTTCAACATTAAAATGAGAAAGATAGAGATTGGGGGGGGAGGTCAGGGAGTGATGGATGGATCCTTTAACTATTCTGAAGAAGAGAGTGGGAGAACAGACAGTAGGTTAGGCAGGGTTTGATGTTGTCAGTAAAGGGATGGTTTAAAACCAAGGATGTGGACCCAGGAGTCAGTCAGGTTTGTCTGGTTAGGGGTGTGTCTCTCTAAGCCACAATGACACATAGATTACTCTGTTATGAACTGAGTCCAATAATTATACATTAATTCTTCATGCTCCTGTCTATCATGTGCCTGCCTGGCGGGTCTAGTCTCCTGCTGTTCCTGTCTATATATCTGTCTACATTTTCGTATTGATATCAAACTGTTTTTCATCTCTAATGTCCTCTCTCTGTCCTCCCCTACTCTCTCTACAGGGTGGTTGCTGATACATTAGGGACCAGGACTAGCTGCTGGTCTGGTGGTGAGACAGCGATCCATACCTCCTGCCCCGCTAAATAGTGTGTGTGAGGGGGGAGGCGACTGGAGGGGGAGGCAGGTGCCATGCTCCAGGGGTGAGGCGGGGGAGAGGGGGACACACACAGGGCTCAGTGGTGGTGGGTGAGGTTGCCGAGGAGATGAAGTTGAAACAGCGCGTGGTGTTGCTGGTTGCCGTGCTACTCCTGTTAGGGCTGGCCAAACTCTTTCTGCTGGATGGAGGAGAGGGGTCCGCAGCCAGTCGACGAGACCTCAGAGCCTTCCGCAAGGTACGGCTGTCTTTGTGTGTGTCAATGTTTATATCTGTGTGTGTACTGTACGTGTGTGTGTACTTGTGTCATTGTGGCTTAGAGAGACACACCCCTAACCAGACAAACCTGACTGACTCCTGGGTCCACATCCTTGGTTTTAAACCATCCCTTTACTGACAACATCAAACCCTGCCTAACCTACTGTCTGTTCTCCCACTCTCTTCTTCAGAATAGTTAAAGGATCCATCCATCACTCCCTGACCTCCCCCCCAATCTCTATCTTTCTCATTTTAATGTTGAAATCTGTCCCCTCCTGCAGTCAGTCTGTTTTAGGCACTAGTGTGCTGTATTAATGTTGATGTCTGTGTGTTACCAGATGGAGGCAGACCTATCTCTCTCACGTGGTGCCCGGCTAACACAGACCCTCCAGTCTCCGTGGGAGGTGGCAAGCCAGTGGGTGGGCCCCAGGGAGGTGTACCCTGAGGAGACCCCTGAGCTGGCAGCCGTCCTCTCCGCGTTGGGCACTGCCCGAGTGGAACGGGCAGATGTGGGCTACAAGGGCACCCAGCTCAAGGCTCTACTAGTACTGGACGGGGGGCAGAAGGTTGTCTTCAAACCCAAGAGGTGAGAGAGGTAGAACACATACATACACTGTCCTCTGGTTCTCTGCTGCTGAGCTGTACTCGTGAAACGTGTGTCCTTGTTTTACTCCAAGTCTGCATCTATCTGTGTGTTCATGTTGTCTGGTTTTGTTGGGTCAGATTAGGCACAGTTTACTCTGTGGCTTACGTAAGAGGATAACTCTTTCAATCACTCCCTCCCTCTCCATCTCTCTCTCTCTCTCTCTCTCTCGCCCTCTCTCTTTCCAGGTATAGTAGAGACTATGTGGTAGAAGGAGAGCCGTATGCTGGTTATGACAGACACAACGCAGAGGTGGCAGCTTTTCACCTGGACAGGTACACACACACACGTATCGGCCTAATGCATTAAAATATATACATTTTAGATTTGGGATTGGCCATCTGGATACTGGTGTTGCTAGTGGTATGTGACTGTCTGTCCTGTGTATCTATCTGCTGTAGGATCCTGGGTTTCAGGAGAGCACCCCTAGTGGTCGGGAGGTTTGTCAACCTGAGGACTGAGATCAAACCTGTCGCTACGGACCAGCTACTCAGTACCTTTCTAATGCAGGGTGAGACACACACACACACACACACACACACTAGAGGGCTCTTTTCAGTCCCACCCATAATGTTTTCTTATAGACGTACCACTCCATATAAAGTTGATAAGATAATGTTGCGTGTCTGGGTTCAAGCTGCAGTGGGCTGGATCTCTCTCTAAATGGAAATGGTTAACCTTGTTCTCTTCCTTTCTTTGTCTCTCGCCCTTCCTCTCTCTCCAGGTAATAATAGTTGTTTCTATGGGAAGTGTTACTACTGTAGAGAGAGTGAACCGGCATGTGCTGAGGGAGAGATGATGGAGGGATCGGTAACTCTCTGGCTGCCAGACGTCTGGCCTCTCCAGAAACACAGACACCCCTGGGGACGCACCTACAGGGAGGGCAAACTGGCCAGGTAGGGGTGTGTGTGTGTGCTTATATGTTAAAGTCCTACTCCAGTCTCCTTTTCACCTCATTTAATACCCGGTTTACTTAACAAAAAATCTCAATAGGTGGTCCAGGTATCCTCATGACATGGCACAAGTGTGTGTGTGTGGGGGGGGGGGGGGGTTCCTCTTTTTGTTCTCTGTTGCTCCTCTATTGTTCCTCAAGCAGGGGGGTAGGTCAATGACATCATATCAGACCATCAGACCAACTCCTTGAATGCCCTATTCCTTGAAGTTTTGCTCAGAACATATTTTTTTACCTTAAAAGAGAAGTTATGTTTTTTACAACTACTGTAAATCTCAATTCTTTATGTAGATCCCATGTTATAGAAGGGTCCAGACACCTTTTTTGTGATTTCAGTTGTTTTTGAGAAACTCACCCCAAACAGAAAATGACTTCCTCATCGTCGTTGTGTAGTATGGGGGTCCTGAAAAAAAACAAATAAAGGGAATATAACGTTGCGGATAAAGTTCGGAATGACACAATTTCATGTGTACAACATCTAAAGACCTGCATCACTATACTGAGATTTGGTGTTTTTGGAGCCTTAATTCATGTTTTTTCAGGCCCCCCATACTACACAACGACGATGAGGAAGTCATTTTCTGTTTGGGGTGAGTTTCTCAAAAACAACTGAAATCACAAAAAAAGGTGTCTGGACCCTTCTATAACAAGCAATTTACATCCAAAATAGAGATTTGGTTGTAAAAAATAACTTATCCTTTAAGAGGGCGGCAGGTAGCCTAGCGGTTAAGAGCGTTGGGCCAGTAACTGAAAGGTTGCTGGTTCAAATCCCAGAGTCGATTAAATGAAAAATCTGCCTATGGTACTTAACCCTAATTGATCCTGTAAGTTGCTAAATGACTAAAATGTAAATGTTTGTTTACATTACTGTTCTTATACTTGGGATATCTCTTTTCAAAAGGAAAGGTTTTTAAAAAATGCTTTAACTGTGTGTAGATGGGAGTATGATGAGAGCTACTGTGATGCAGTGAAGAAGATGCCTCCGTACGACGCCGGTCCCAGACTGCTGGACGTCATAGACACGGCCATCTTTGATTACCTCATCGGCAACGCCGACCGACATCACTACGAGAGTTTCCAAGACGATGGAGGAGCCAGCATGCTCATCCTGCTGGATAACGCCAAGAGGTGAACACAAACACATCAGCTAAGTGTGTCCTAGGGCAGTGTTTCCCAACCCTGGTCCTCCAGTAGCCCCAGCAGTACACATTTTCATTGTAATCCTGGACAAACACGCCTTATTCAGCTCCTAGAGGGCTTGATGATTAATTGACAAGATGAATCAGGTGTGCTTGTCCAGGATTACAATAAAAAGGTGTACTGTTGGGGCTACTCGAGGACCAGGGTTGGGAAACACGGTCCTAGAATGTGTGTGTTATGAAAGTGTGTGAGGGTTTAACTTGTCTTCAGATGCATTACTATGGTGTTTTGTTGTTTGCAGTTTTGGGAATGCAGCTCTGGATGAAAGAAGCATTCTGGCCCCTCTATATCAGTGTTGCATGTGAGTAGACACACACACTGAAAATACCAACATTTCCTCATGGGAATCACAACCCATTTCTAGTGTTTATGAACAGTTGTTTTCTCTTTCTCTCCCTCCATTCCTCCCTCCATTCCTCCCTCCCTCTGTCAGGGTGCGTGTGTCTACGTGGAACAGGTTGAACCTGCTGAGGGCAGGGGCTCTGAGTTCAGCTCTGAGACAGGCCCTGACCTTTGACCCCATTAACCCCGTCCTGGCCGAGCCCCACCTGGCTGCCCTGGACAGACGGCTGTCTGGTGTCATAGCAACCATCCAGCAGTGTGTGGAGTCGCTGGGCCCCGACAACACACTGATAGAGGACCGCATGATCCTGCCACACACCTAGAGAAGGACAGGAGAGAGGGAGGAGGGAAAGGAGAACCTGTCTCGCCTCGATGGAGAGAGGGTTGAGCCATGGGAGGAGGAGCTGGATGATAAACCCCTCCTCTCACGGCCCCCCAGAAAGGAACAGGAAATGACCCCAGCAGCAGGAAGTGACTTGATAAAGGACTGGGTGTTGAGTCCTCTGTGGTGTCCTCTATAAACTGTTCCCCTCCACACTAGGACCTACTGGATACGTAACTGTTTCCCTGACGTCTCCTCTCCCACACACACACACACACACCTTGTGCCAAAACCTCTCCGTCCAGTGTAAAGGAGGGAACCAAGGCCAAAGGACTCAACCCAGAGACACTCAGGATAGCAGGGGTCGCTCCCAGGGCCATACCCCCCCATCTGGACACAACCCCCCAGTGAAATCTACTGGACAGACAGCGGAGAGAGAGACTGGCTAACTGACCATGGGGGGCAGGAGGATGATTTTGGGATCAGTCTGTGATTGTGACTGACAAACAGATGTCTGTATCCAAAATGCCACCCTATTCCCTATATAGTGCAGAAGTAGGGAAAAAGTAGGGAATTGGCTGCCATTTCAGATTTGCTCGACGTGAGCAGAGTCTGACAAGTGACTATGGATGCATGTCAAATGGTGCTCTATTCCACATATATTGCACTAGTTTCGGCCCCAGTTTCTCAGACCCAATTCCTGTTCCTGGACTAAAAGCACTTTCAACAGAGATTCTTTATACATGCCATAAAGAGATCAATGGAACGCAGACTGTGGGGGATAGAAAAAGGAAGCCGTCATTGGTGCCCATTCAAAAAATCTGATCTAACAAAGTTGATATTCGTAAATTCTCTCATGATGTACACTGAATGTAGAAAACATTAGGAACATCTTCCTAATATTGAGTTGCACCCCTAAGAACCGCCGGGCATGGACTCTACAAGGTGTCAAGCATTCCACAGGGATTCTGGCCCATGTTAACGCCAATGATTCCTACAGTTGTCAAGTTGGCTGGATATCCTAAGGGTGGTGGACCATTCTTGATACACACGGGAAACTGTTGAGCGTGAAAAACTCAGCAGCGTTGCAGTTTTTGACACACTCAAACTGGTGAGCTTGGCACCTACTACCATACCCCGTTCAAAGGCACTTAAATATTTTGTCTTGCCCATTCACCCTCTGAATGGCACACATACACAATTCATGTCTCAATTGTCTCAAGGCTTCTTTAACCTGTCTCCTCCCCTTCATTTACACTGATTTTAAATTGGATTTAACAAATGACATCAATAAGGGATCATAGCTTTCACCTGGGTTCAACTGGTCAGTCTATCATGGAAAGAGCAGGTGTTTTGTACATAATGTGATTACTAAAATCCGATGTAGATATATTTGGCTGTTTTCGCTGCATAACATTCATAATATTCATAATATGCTAACTCCCGTTTGTATAAACTGGTAGCATAGCTAGCTTTTAGAAATTGGTGGTGGTAGTTGGAGTCTTTTGAAGTGTAATGCAGTTGATCGGTAATGATGATATGAACATGTATTGGGGTTGACATCCATACCAGCATTATACTCTGATTTTTACCCCAACATAGTTTGAAATACACATATAACCACATACAAAATTTGATGGCCGGCAATGAGGAGATTCTGGATCTATACTCCACGGAGGGACGCGTGTGGCATTACCATTGTTTTGGTCGAGTTCGATTGATGTCTTTACCACATGTATTGAGCATGCTTTTTTTTTGTCTGGGATTAGACTTTATCTGGGTCCCAGAAACTGGCCTTTGGGGCTCTGGTCAGAACTGGTGCACTATTTGGGGAATAGAGGCCATTTGAAATATGACCAGTGTGTACATACTGAACTAACTGTTGAATAGCATAACTGAGAGTATAATTATGAGAATTATAATATTAAAGAAACCTAATTTAGTGTCATGTTTGGATGGTGTGTGCGTGTAAGTTTTTGCGTGTGTGTGCGTGTGTCTGTGCATGAGTCCAGTGTTTCCCCTAGATTCTTATTTTTTTGCAGTGGTGGAAAAGGTCACCGGGGGGGGGAGGGATAGTTGTTTTTATAGAAGGACTGTGAGAATGTATTTTCTTTTTAAAAGACGTTCTACTCTAAAATGAATGAAAATCGAATTATGCCGACACAATCTATCTATGATTCCCCCCCCCATTAATGAGCCCAATAACATATTGCAAAAAAAGAATGATTAGGGCTGACTCTTTTACCATAGCTTAAAAAAAAAGAAGAAAAAAGTAATGGCTCCATTTCAAAAGTATAGGGGGTCTAGAGATGCTCAAACTATCAGCTGTTACTGTCTATATACAATAATTTGCATTTTTAGTGTTCCTCCCTTAGAGGGAGCCAGATCACTACAGTATAGAGACATCTAGATACAGACTATCGACTTAGACATCGCATCATTGTATCTGTCTCATTATGGCGTCTGTGGGAGAACCCATTGGATGAGAAAGCCAGAGGTTTGAATTTTGAGAAGGAGAGAGGACGCGAGAAGTATGCAATTAAGATTCTCCCCATGAGAGCATGGGCAGCGCCATTGAGGCCATCTCCTTTTTGAAGTAGTCAATTTTCTACTATTTCTATGAGTTGGCAAACAAACTTGAAAGGTTGCATACTGCCACCTGGAGTGTGTTGTTTGAGCAGGTATAAAGCCAAGGTTGGCAATTTACTGCCACCTGCATACTCATGAGTATAATTCATTGGCTGATCCCTCCTGATGACCTGGATGGAATTATGTGATCTTACCTTAACCCATAGGAAGTCCCACCAAGTCGACTACTTCAACATGGTGAAAGTCCTCACTGGTGCTGCCAATGCTAAAATGGGCTTTTGGGCACTAGAGTGCTTTATCTCTATGATACAGACCCCAGATGAGACAACCGATGCCACCACTTTTCCTCTCCTCCTTCCCTCCCTCTTCTCTTGTCTCTTTTTTTTATCTCGCACAAACGGCCTGTGGTCAGCTGTGGCGTCGACAGATTAAAAGAGAGAAATACGTTTATAATCATAGAGAAGGATGCATAGATAGAGGAGAGAAAACAGAGCGTATGAAAGGCATTGTGTGGGATGAGTGGTGGTGGTAGCCTCACATGACCTCATAGTTTCTAATCAAACTGAACTCTGGAATTTCCACCTGTGACTGGCTGGCCTGAATATTGTGTGTGTGTGCTGAGAGGCGTTGGGTGTTATTAATCCTTTAATGGTGGCATATATACAGTCCATCATAGTTCTGATGATGAATAATGTCACGAAGGGGGTCTGTTATCGGTAAGTCAATCTTTGTTGAGGGGAAGAATTCCCAGAACAGAATAGCTAACTAAAAAGCTAACTTTTTGAGTTCGAGCTGAGATGGAGCTGTCAGATACAGACAGACTTACAGGGGGAGTCCCATGGACAACACCACTGGGGAATGGGCCTTCTCCCCATCTCTGGGGGGGAAGATGGCATACCACTAATAGTATGTGCATAATGTCCATTCAGACTCAGTCAGGTCTGGTCTCCCAGTATCAGGGTGGGAGGAACTGGCACATACAGTCCTAGGGGGTCTCCCAATGTGTGTATGTATGTGGAACAGATCCAGCACTGACCTGCATCCACCCATCATTTCCACTAACCTCAACTCTCAGCTGTCTGCTTAACAAAATAACACGCACACACATTTTTATTTTCCATTGAATCGTGCTTACAGAGATGCTTGGTTTCATGCTCTCTCTATTCCTCTCCTCCCCCCATCTCTCTCTCTTTGATGCACTTTTGCAGGTTCACTATGACTCAGTGACATCAAAAACATGTCACACAAACACACACCTCTCTCAGACATCAGATGGGGGGATGTATGGGGGGCAAGTTAGTGTTTTTTGTCATGAATCTTGTTCTGGAGGCAGCTCTGCAGAATGGTCACTACCCAGCTAACAGTTCTAGGGAGAGAGAGTGTTTTTGTAATGTTCCCCTTATGTTTGAGTGTCCAGTTTTCTGTTAGTTAGGGGAACATTCTATGTTAGCAAAACCCTTCTGAGAACCTTTTTAGCACGTTTTATAATAATAAATAAATAAATGGCGTTAGTTAGCAAAACATTCCCTTAATGTCAAACAGAACATACCCAGAATGTGGTTGCCATGTTCTCAGAATATCCTATATTAATGTTCTAGACACGTTTCATGAGAACGTTGCAAGAACATTCATTTGTCCAGTTTTCTGAGGGTTAGGAGAATATTCCCTTAATGTCAAACCGAACATACCTAGAACGTGGTTGCCATGTTCTCAGGATATAACATATTAATGTTGTAGACACATTTCATGGGAACGTTGCAAGAACATTTCTGTATATCATTTGTCAGGATGTTGCCTGATGGTCCTGAAGAAACGTCCCCCCCAAAAAAAATGTTGGGGTTTCATTACACATCATGCCTTGTTACTGTTGCCAAGCCAATCAAAGCCCTGATTGGTGAACCACTTATCAATTCACAGATCTTTGTCTGTTGCCAAGGTTAGGCATAATCACACACAGTGATTTTAACATTTTCTGTTTTCAACATACATATTCAGTACACTTTGTGCATGTTCACTTATACAGTCATCATTATTCAACATGTCCTCACCTGGGAACCTCTTAGTTCACGGTACTCCGGTCTTCCTGCCACGCCACCATGTCTGTGTCATGTGTCGGTTAATGTGACTATTCTCATCATTGATTTGATTTAGGCCTGCTTATTTCAGCAATTTAAGGGCTTTCAAAATAGTTGTCTAATGTTGGTGGGGCATGTTAACCTGTTTTAAAGTTTTTCTTGAGTGTACTTTTAACAGAGCTGAGATTTACTTCAAGGTGCATTCACCCTGTTGCTTAGAGCCTTACACTTATCAAGTTGTTTCAGATCTACACTAGTACCCAGGGAGGAGGGGTTAGGGCTTCTTCTGGACAGGACAGGACCTAACTATACTGGCCCAATAAGCACATCCTAGAGACATCCCTTATTGGAACAGTGGTTAGGGTTTTTGTCATTGGTGCAGGTGGCCTGGGTTCAAGACCAGCTAGGGCAGTCACCCTACTATCACATTCTTAGCAAAATATGTTAGTCATTATTTGGCATAATTTACAACACCTTTCTGATCTAATTAAAATGTCCCAATAAGGGATATCTCTAGGGCATGTGCTTATTGGGCCAGTATAGTTAGGCCCTGTCCAGAAGAAGCCCTAACCCCTCCTATCTAGGTACTTATGTAGATGAAACAACGATAGGTGTAAGCAATAGGGTGAATGCACTTTGAAGTCAATCTCAGCTCTGTTAAAAGTACATGCAAGAAAAACAATTTTATTGATCATAGTGATTCAGGAGTATCGTTAAAACATTTTAACATGCCCCACCAACTTTAGACAACTATACAGAAAGCCCTTAAATTGCTGAAATAAGTCAATCAAATCAATGATGACAATAGTCAGATTAACCAATACCTGACATAGACATGGTGACATAGTGGGAAGACCTGAGTACTGTGAACCAAGAGGTTGTGAGTTCAAATCCCAGGTGAGTACCCGTTGAATAATAATCACTGTATAAATGAACATGCACAACGTAATAATGTGCCAAAGATATAAGTTGAAAAAACTGTTAAAAGTGCTTTGAGAGTATCCCTTGCCAACAGATAAAGAGCTATCAGTGGTACACTAATCAGGGCTTTGATTGCCATGGCAACAATAACAAGGCCTGATGTGTAATGAAAAAGTTTTTGGGACCATCATGCAACATTCCCATAAAATGCATCTACATGTCCTCACTAGGTGGTTCAGTGAACTATGCTAGTGGGATGATGACGAATAACCATGCCTGAGACCTGAAGATGTGTTGCGTTTAACTGTTCTGAATGTGTTGTACCTTGAATGTGAACAGCCAATGTATTTTGTTCTACGCTAGTCTGTATATGGGACCTCAAAAGTAAAAGGTTATCTGGAAAAACTTGCAATATTTTTACCACTTGGGTGATATCAAGAGAATAGTTGTTTGTTATAACATGTCCAGACATGTAGTACCAACCTCTGTCTCTCTGACCTATATCAACCAGCTAACTGGAAGCAGAGTATCTCTCAAGCTGTTGTTTGATGCTTATATCACTGACTGTAAATCAGTATCACTGACTGAGAAATAGGGGGGGAAACTGTTTATAAAAGAAGAGAAAAACGAGAGAAAGAAAGCCTCATGGTACGGGAGTGTTAGAGTGATTCATCTGTCACCACATCCCATCCTGATGAAACATATCACAACTACATACTGTGCAGCCCCTAATGGGAGCTACTGCTCTGTGGGTGAGAGGGGTATTTACTGATCTTCACACACACATATACACATGCATACACATGCACACACACATGAACATGCACACGCACTTCAAATCACATTTTGTGAAATGCTTACTTCCGTGCCCTTTTCCAACAATGCAGAGAGAAAGAAAATGGAGAAATACACACACACAAAGTCAGTGGGTGGGTGCCCATTTGTGATTGCTGGGAACTGTAGATGTCAACACACTATTATCAGAGGGCTTGGAAAACAGACTCACACACAAACCTTAGACTGGCTCAGCTCAGTGTGAGAGCCCTTGTTTAATAATCAACCTGGTTGTAGTCCAGTCAATTATTTGGAGTCTTTCCTATCATGACAACACTGGGATGGAATCATGATGGTTAAACTCTAACACACACAGTTTAGATCGGAGGGAAAACAGCGACTCAGCCTGTACTGGGTGGAAAAACGGCCGCATCGTGACGCACGGCCCACCGCAGAGTTTCCCAGCATCATCAGAAAGGAAAACTCTAAGGCTGATAAAATTGTGTGGGAGTGAACATGTGTGAGATTTAGAACACAATGACAATACTGTGACCTTACGTCTGTCACCTTTCATTTGGTGAACCTATAAAAACAGATTTTCTGTCTCTGTATGTGTGTCAAATATCTGAATAAATTCTCTCAAACTGATAATATAACATGCGTAAACATAAGCAGAATATGATGCAGTGTTAAATCTTTCAGGAAATGCTGTACTGCTCTACGTTTACTGCACTGCTGTCTGCTATTTCGTAATGCAACTACACTGCTCAAAAAAATAAAGGGAACACTTAAACAACACATCCTAGATCTGAATGAATGAAATAGTCTTATTAAATACTTTTTTCTTTACATAGTTGAATGTGCTGACAACAAAATCACACAAAAATTATCAATGGAAATCAAATCTATCAACCCATGGAGGTCTGGATTTGGAGTCACCCTCAAAATTAAAGTGGAAAACCACATTACAGGCTGATCCAACTTTGATGTAATGTCCTTAAAACAAGTCAAAATGAGGCTCAGTAGTGTGTGTGGCCTCCACGTGCCTGTATGACCTCCCTACAACGCCTGGGCATGCTCCTGATGAGGTGGCGGATGGTCTCCTGAGGGATCTCCTCCCAGACCTGGACTAAAGCATCCGCCAACTCCTGGACCAGTCTGTGGTGCAACGTGGCGTTGGTGGATGGAGCGAGACATGATGTCCCAGATGTGCTCAATTGGATTCAGGTCTGGGGAACGGGCGGGCCAGTCCATAGCATCAATGCCTTCCTCTTGCAGGAACTGCTGACACACTCCAGCCACATGAGGTCTAGCATTGTCTTGCATTAGGAGGAACCCAGGGCCAACCGCACCAGCATATGGTCTCACAAGGGGTCTGAGGATCTCATCTCGGTACCTAATGGCAGTCAGGCTACCTCTGGCGAGCACATGGAGAGCTGTGCGGCCCCCCCAAAGAAATGCCACCCCACACCATGACTGACCCACCGCCAAACCGGTCATGCTGGAGGATGTTGCAGGCAGCAGAACGTTCTCCACGGCGTCTCCAGACTCTGTCACGTCTGTCACATGTGCTCAGTGTGAACCTGCTTTCATCTGTGAAGAGCACAGGGCGCCAGTGGCGATTTTGCCAATCTTGGTGTTCTCTGGCAAATGCCAAACGTCCTGCACTGTGTTGGGCTGTAAGCACAACCCCCACCTGTGGACGTCGGGCCCTCATACCACCCTCATGGAGTCTGTTTCTGACCGTTTGAGCAGACACATGCACATTTGTGGCCTGCTGGAGGTCATTTTGCAGGGCTCTGGCAGCGCTCCTCCTGCTCCCCCTTGCACAAAGGCGGAGGTAGCGGTCCTGCTGCTGGGTTGTTGCCCTCCTACGGCCTCCTCCACGTCTCCTGATGTACTGGCCTGTCTCCTGGTAGCGCCTCCATGCTCTGGACACTACGCTGACAGACACAGCAAACCTTCTTGCCACAGCTCGCATTGATGTGCCATCCTGGATGAGCTGCACTACTTGAGCCACTTGTGTGGGTTGTAGACTCTGTCTCATGCTACCACTAGAGTGAAAGCACCGCCAGCATTCAAAAGTGACCAAAACATCAGCCAGGAAGCATAGGAACTGAGAAGTGGTCTGTGGTCACCACCTGCAGAACCACTTCTTTATTGGGGGTGTCTTGCTAATTGCCTATAATTTCCACCTGTTGTCTATTCCATTTGCACAACAGCATGTGACATTTATTGTCAATCAGTGTTGCTTCCTAAGTGGACAGTTTGATTTCACAGAAGTGTGATTGACTTGGAGTTACATTGTGTTGTTTAAGTGTTCCCTTTATTTTTTTGAGCAGTGTATAAAAAAGTATGGCATGTTGCAGTTTATGCTTAGTCAGTAGAACTGACAGTCATCTAGTAGAACCTATAGATTAAATGTAATCACATAGACTTCCAACAGTGTTCACATTTGCAGTTCTGGTTGGTACCTTATAAAACAGAGGTGTCAAACCCCGAGCGATAACTGGATGACTGGATGATGTGAATCAGTTGGGTTAGTGCTGGGCTGGAACAAAAGCCTACACCCGTGCAGCTCTCCAGGACCCTGGTATGAATGCAAACTGGCCAGTATTCTCTTTTTCACAACCTTTAACTTTTCCAGGAACAGACAAAAAGTTGTTGGTATGTTACTTACTGTTAGCTATACGGATACAAGTTGCAGTTATGTTCAGTTGGATGTTCAGCTAAACAATGTATGGCACCCACTGTAGCAGGAGTAGGCAACCCTGTTCCTGGAGTGCCCCAGGTACTGCAGGATTCTGTTCCGACTAGTCACCACACCCGACCAACTAAGCTAATTGATCAGTTCAGTGATTGCAAAAATTCAACACACCTCGTCTTCCAAGTCGGCTAAATCAAAAACATGAAGTGCCTGCGGCACTCCAGGACCAGGGTGTCCTACCCCTGCACTGTAGCATTGACAAGATGCAGTCCTACAGGTGCCCTATAGAGAGAACTGTTTCAGAGATACTGGTACTTTGACCTCTTGCGCTTCCCTTTATGCATAATTGGCTAAGTTTTCTATGACTCAGTAAACTATACTGAACAAAACTATGAACGCAACATGTAAAGTGTTGGTCCCATGTTTCATGAGGTGAAATTAAAGATCCCTGAAATTTTCCATACACACAAAAATCTTATTTCTCTCACATTTTGTGCACAAATTTGTTTACATCCCTGTTAGTGAGCGTTTCTCCTTTGCCAAGATAATCCATCCACCTGACAGGTGTGGCATATCAAGAAGCTGATTAAACAGCATGATCACTACACAGGTGCACCTTGTGCTGGGGACAATAAAAGGCCACTAAAATGTGCAGTTTTGTCACACAACACCATGCCACAGATGTCTCAAGTTTTAAGGGAGCGTGCAATTGGCATGCTGACTGCAGGAATGTCCACCAGAGCTGTTGCCAGATAATTGAATGTTAATTTCTCTACCATAAGCTGCCTCCAACATCGTTTTAGAGAATTTGGCAGTCTGTCCAACCAGCCTCAAAACCTCAGGCCACGACTAACCATGCCAGCCCAGGACCTCCACATCCGGCTTCTTCACCTGCGGGATCGTCTGAGACCAGTCACCCAGACAGCTGATGAAACTAAGGAGTATTAATGTCTGTAATAAATCCCTTTTTTGGGGAAAAACACATTCTGATTGGCTGGGCCTGGCTCCCCAGTAGGTGGACCTTGCTCCCAAGTGGGTGGGCCTATGCCCACCCATGGCTGCACCCCTACCCAGTCATGTGAAATCCATAGATTAGGGCCAAATGTATTCATTTAAATTGACTGATTTCCTTATATGAACTGTAACTCAGTACAATTGTTGCATGTTGCGTTTATATTTTTGTTCAGTATATGTTGCCCAAATGTAACAGGTAGGAAATACCTGTTTTTGTAGAGTTTTTCTCAGATTAGCCTTGGGAGGTTGAGCAACAAACACAGCTGTGTCCCTGTTGCCCAACACATTTAACCTCACCACAGTACTTAGTATTATTTGCACTTTTCCTAATAGTATAGAGTGAAAAGTAAAAAAATAACTCACTGTATGCAGCCCCTCAGATTATGTGGTTAATATCATGGAGCATCCACCTGCAATACATTCCAATACCTAAGACAGGTTAGGACCCCTACCCCAAGGCAGTAGTCATGAAAAGACAGTTCTGCTTTAAAAAATGAAAATATATTGTCAGTTTTAGGCAACAACACAACAGGCACAATTTCACAGTTCACAGAATAGCCTACTGTAACCTACCTCACATGCACGTGTAGCCTAGCTTGAAGACAACCAATGAAAACATAACAATACAACCTAGCAGTCTTACAGCATTTATCTCAGATATCACAATAACAAACAAAAATAAAGAATGACAGCCATTACTGTGTTCATGGAGTCTGTATGAGGGCTGGCAGGGACTAAAATAATACAAGTAGTCTGCAACGTTGTCACGGTAATATTATTATCCTTTGAATGGCTAATTAGGCCTAAATGTTCATTATTAACAGTCCCTTCTTATACTTTTTTTCTTTTAGGGGTTAGATCAGCTTTAATACTGCATATAGATTGTAGCTTCCATCAATGTAATTGTCTGCATCATTTCCAATCACCCATATAATTTTTTGTAAATATATATATATATATATATATATATATATATATATATATACATATCTTTTAAAAATATATGTTCCTTTATTATTTTCCCCTAACCCTACCACCCCTCCCCTAATTGATGTAAACTAATGGACAACAACACTTAGGCTTCTACTTCCAGCTTAAACATACTATATATATTTTATGGATACAATGAATTTTACAATAGTTATCTTTTGTTTGTTTTTAATCCCATCCTTCAGCTATCATCAACCCCTCCCATCTATCTCTGATTTCTATTTTGCCATATATTTGTAACTGTGCTGTTTAACAAAATGTCAGAACCTAATACATTTTATGGACACAGTATATATTACATTAGTTATCTTGTTGTTTTTAACAATGGGAGGGGTTGAGCTCCACTCAACCCCTCCCATCTATCTCTTAACACCATCCATTTTTTATTTATATTTGGCACATATTTTTCAACTACAGTGCATTCGGAAAGTATTCAGACCCCTTGACTTTTTCCACATTTTGATACGTTACAGCCTTATTCTAAAATTAATTAAATAAAAAATGTTCCTCATCAATCTACACTTACTACCCCATAATGACAAAGCGAAAAAGGTTTTTAGAAAATTTTGAGAATGTATTAAAAACTAAAAACAGAAATATATTATTTACATAAGCATTCAGACCCTTTGCTATAAGACTCGAAATTGAGCTCAGGTGCATCCTGTTTCCATTGATCATCCTTGAGAAGTTTGTACAACTTGATTGGAGTCTACCTGTGGTAAATTAAATTGATTGGACATGATTTGGAAAGCACACACCTGTCTATATAAGAGCAAAAACCAAGCCATGAGGTCGAAGAAATGGTCCGTAGAGCTCAGAGACAAGATTGTGTAGAGGCACAAATCTGGGGAAGGGTACCAAAAAATGTCTGCAGCATTGAAGGTCCCCAAGAACACAGTGGCCTCCATCAATCTTAAATGGAAGAAGTTTGGAAACACAAAGACTCTTTCTAGAGCTGGCCGCCCGGCCAAACTGAGCAATCGGGGGAGAAGGGCCTTGGTCAGGGAGGTGACCAAGAACCCGATGGTCACTCTGATAGAGCTCCAGAGTTCCTCTGTGGAGATGGGAGAACCTTCCAGAAGAACAACCATCTCTGCAGCCCTCCACCAATCAGGCCTTTATGGTAGAGTGGCCAGACGGAAGCCACTCCTCAGTAAAAGGCACATGACAGCCCGCTTGGAGTTTGCCAAAAGGCACCTAAGGGACTCTCAGACCATGAGAAACAAGATTCTCTGGTCTGATGAAACCGATTTAACTCTTTGGCCTGAATGCCAAGCATCACTCCTGGAGGAAACCTGGCACCATCTTTACGGTGAAGCATGGTGGTGGCAGCATCATGCTGTGGGGATGTTTTTCAGCGGCAGGGTCTGGGTGACTAGTCAGGATCGAGGCAAAGATTAACGGAGCAAAGTACAGAGTGTTCCTTGATGAAAACCTGCTCCAGAGCACTCAGGACCTCAGACTGGGGTGAAGGTTCACCTTCCAACAGGACAATGACCCTAAGCACACAGCCAAGACAACGCAGGAGTGGCTTCGGGACAAGTCTCTGAATGTCTTTGAGTTGCCCAGCCAGAGCCCGGACTTGAACCCGATCTAACATCTCTGGAGAGACCTGAAAATAGCTGTGCAGCGACGCTCCCCATCCAATCTGACAGAGCTTGAGAGGATCTGCAGAGAAGAATGGGAGAAACTCCCCAAATACAGGTGTGCCAAGCTTGTAGCGTCATACCCAATAAGTCTCAAGGCTGTAGTCGCTGCCAAAGGCGCTTTAACAAAGTACTGAGTAAAGGGTCTGAATACTTATGTAAATGTAATTTTTCCGTTTTTACATTTGCAAAAACAAAACAAAAAAATGTTTTTGCTTTGTCATTATGGGGTATTGTGTGTAGAATGATGAGAGGAAAAAAACAATTTAATTAATTTTAGAATAAGGCTGTAACGTAACAAAATGTGGAAAAAGTCAAGCGGTCTGAATATTTTCAGAATGCACTGTATGCTGTGATGTTTCACAAAAGTTCTGAACCTTTCTATTCTCATAGTTTCTACAGATGCCAAAACAAATGATCTAATGATTCGGTCTCTTCGCAGCAAAATCTGCAGAGCTGGGATGGTTGTATCCCCCATATATATAACATTATATTGGTTGCAAGAATTTTGTATAATAATTGAAATTGAAAGATTCTAAGTTTTGAATCGGGCGTTGTTTTGCGTATCAGTTCATAAACCATATGTGATGGAATCGGTACATCGAAAATCTCTTCCCGACTATTTTATAATCTATATGGCACAGCTGTCAATTTTTTGGTCCTTAAATGAAACTGGTATACTTTTTTATTTTTTAAAATCACTTAGTATATTTGAGTTTAACCACAATATTTGTTGTATTATTTGTTCTGTCTTTTCTGGTGGATAAAACTGAAATTGCAACCAACTTTCCATGGCTTGTTTTAAAAATAGCAATATTTTGGAGATTATTTCATTTTCAAATAACCTAAAGTGAGAGGTTGTAATCTGAATAAAAGTAAAAGGGCCATTCTTGAACATGGGGTGAGACATTCTTACTAATCTGCAAGAGAACCAGTTTGGATTTAAGCTTTAATATTTAATCATTTCTGCCCTCCGAATTCATATTCATGATATAAATAGGCCCGTTGAATTTTGTCTGGCTTGCCGTTCCAAATAAAATGGAATCTTTTTTGCTCATATAATTTTAAAAAACAGGTCACTAGGTGTAGGCAAGACCATAAGCAAATAGGTAAACTGGGATATGACTAAAGAGTTAATCAGGGTGATTTTTCCACAAATAGACAGGTGTTTTCCTTTCCATGGTAGCAAAATCGTATCTATTTTTGCTAACTTTCTATAAACTACGCAGTAATGTAAAAGTTGTATTTTAGTAATATAGTACACTTATCATAATTTGGTTGTAATCCAGAGAGGTTAGAAAATGTATCTAGATCCTCTATGAGGCTGTGGAAGGATCCAAATTGTGGATTTAAAAGAAAGCATGAATCATCAGCGTACAATGACACCTTTGTTTTTAATTCCTTGTCCTTTCTTATCCTTGCACTTCTATGCAATGTCAAACAACTGAAAAGTCCACAACTTTAGATGTCCTCTTCTTTCAGGACATAAACAGAAAGTTCAATTACTTCCATGGGATTTTTTTATAACTAAATCACTTCAGCTCTCTTCTGATGTCGGTAACAATTCTTTGATGTCCATCACTCCGGTGATAGCTAGCTAGCATCACTCTGGCTGGTAGCTAGCTCCATCGATTGAACTCACGTTAATCCCGGAGTGGTCTTGGAATGTCCCTGAACAGAACAGCAAAAGCCATATCCCTAGACTCTGCCACATTCCCCCCTGCAAAACCCTGCCAAGCCCTTGTACCTCTGAACACTGAAATTCACAATTCATATGCTTGACCTTGCAGTGCACATCAACTTAACTTCTACAGGTTTCAAGTTTCGGTATCACAAGATAGGGATAAGTCATACCCTTCCCTAAACCTAAAGCTCCTCTCTGACCGTCAGGGACCCTCCAACGACCTCAGTCTCTGTGTGCATGCTTTATTCCTCCTCAGGGGGTGCCTCCTCTTCCCCTGACATCAACTCAGGCTCTTCTATGCCTACTTCCGTTTGCAGCACCCCTGCTGGCACATCCACATGACTGTCAGGCTGCAGAATCCAAATGGAGTCGATAGGGTCAACCTAATTTTCCTCTGTGCCCATCTGGGGTCTTTGCCTCTGTATCGGTCTCCTTGCTGGGATGTTGAAAGTGCAGGGTTTGATTTGCTTCCTGTGGACCACTTTGGGGTTTCCTCCTCCCTCTGGTCGAACAGTGAATACTGGCAGCTCTGCGCTGTTCCTCTTCACCACAATGTAGGGCATCAATTCCCACTTATCCTGGATCTTGTTTCTGCCTCTGTGTTTATTATTGCGAAGCAGCACACGGTCCCCTGGCCGGATCAGGGCCCCAGACGTCCCTCTATCGTAAGTCCTTTTCCTTCTCCTTGAAGACTCTTCGGCTGTGGCACAAGCAATGTCTGTGGCCACGCTCAACCTTTCGTGGTGCTCCCGTACCCAGTCATCCAGATTGTCGACTGTGGCCTCCCTGGGTTCTTCACCTCCAAGCACATCAAAGGGTAGGCAAGCATCAGTCCCGAACATGAGTTAGAACGGGGGGTACCCAGTAGATGAGTGGGTCTCCGGTAGGTGATCCTTCCACTTCTTGTCCTGGGGCAGTGCTTTCAACATGTCATGCATCGTACGATTGAACCTTTCACACTGACCATTTCCCTGGGGGTGGTAGGGGCTAGTGCGACTTTTACGGATACCATAGAGATTGCATAGTTCCTTGATCACATTGGCCTCGAAACACCTCCCTTGTTCAGAATGCAATCTTGCTGGACAACCATAATATTTGATCCAATACTGAAACACGGCATTAGCCGTAGTGTGAGCTGTCTGGTTCTTCGTCTGCACCTCTATGGTGAACCTGGTAAACATGTCTGTTAAGACCAAGACATTCTCAAATCCATCTGTTGTCCTCTCCAACAGTGTGAAGTCCATGGCCACAACCTCTGTTGGTGCCGTCATGTTGCTGCAAGTCATGGGTTCCCTTTGCATAGGGAACACGTCCCTAGCCAAGGCACATTGTTTACATTGTTTCACCCATGTCTGGACATTCTTCAGCATACCAGGCCTGTAGTAGCTCTTACGCATTGCCGCAATGGTGTTCCTTTTTCCTAAGTGACCTCCATGGTCGTGCTTCGCTTCATACGCCTGGAACTGCAGTGGTTCTGGCACTACCAACTGCCACATTTCCACTCCATCTCTAGGATCTAGGAGCCTTCTGAAGAGAACCCAAACAAGGCCTTTCCCATTCACCTAGCAGTTTCCTGGAAGGAACTTCCATGATCCTAAGCTGGTCTACTTCCTTGGAGATGACATGCCCCAAGAATTTGACTAAGGCCTTGAACAGAAAGCATTTGCTCGGCTTTAATTTCAAGTTGTTTTCCCTCAGTCGGGTGAACACGACATCCAACTTCTCACAGCGCTCATCAAAATCCTTTGAGAAAACAATAATGTAATCTAGATCAAATTGTATTTGTCACATACACGATCTAACAAGTAATATCTAACAATTTCACAACATTTACATTACATTTACATCATTTAGCAGACGCTCTTATCCAGAGCGACTTATATGAGCAATTAGGGTTAAGTGCCTTGCTCAAGGGCACATCGACAGATTTTTCACCTAGTCGGCTCGGGGATTAGAACCAGCGACCTTTCAGTTACTGGCACAACGCTCTTAACCACTAAGCTACCTGCCGCCCCTCGCAACATATTCTCTATACACACAAATCTAAGTAAGGAATGGAATTAAGAATATATACATATATGGACGAGCAATGACAGAGTGGCATGGACTAAGATACAATTTAATATTATATAATACAGTATATACATATGAAATGAGTAATGCAACATATTATTAAAGTGACTAGTGTTCCATTTCTGAAAGTGGCCAGTGATTTCTAAAGGCAGCAGCAGCCTCTAATGTGCTAGTGATGGCTATTTAACAGTCTGATGGTCTTGAGATAGAAGCTGTTTTTCAGTCTCTCGGTCCCAGCTTTGATGCACCTGTACTGACATCGCCTTCTGGATGATAGCGGGATGAACAGGCAGTGGCTCGGGTGGTTGATGTCCTTGATGATCTTTTTGGCTTTCCTGTGACATTGGGTGCTGTAGGTGTCCTGGGCGGGTAGTTTGCCCTCGGTAATGCATTTGGCAGACCGCACCACCCTCTAGAGAGCCCTGCGGTTGCGTACGGTGAAGTTGCCGTACCAGGCGGTGATACAGCCCGACAGGATGCTCTCAATTGTGCATCTGTAAAAGTTTGTGAAGGTGCCAAGACAAATTTCTTCAGCCTCCTTAGGTTGAAGAAGCTCTGTTGCGCCTTCTTCACCACACTGTCTGTGTGGGTGGACCATTTCAGTTTGTCAGTGATGTGTACGTCAAGGAACTTGAAGCTTTCCACCTTCTCCACTGCTGTCCCATTGATGTGGATAGGGGGGTGCACCCTCTGCTGTTTCCTGAAGTCCACAATCATCTCCTTTGTTTTGTTGATGTTGAGTGAGAGGTTATTTTCCTGGCACCACACTCCCCGAGCACTCACCTCCTCCCTGCAGGCTGTCTCGTCATTGTTGGTAATCAAGCCTACCGTCTGCAAACTTGATGATTGAGTTGGAGGCGTGCTTGATCACGCAGTCATGGGTGAACAGGGAGTACAGGATGGGGCTGAGCACACACCCTTGTGTTGAGGATCAGCAAAGTGGAGGTGTTTTTTCCTACCTTCACCACCTGGGGGCAGCCTGTCAGGAAGTCCAGGACCCAGTTGCACAGGGCGGGGTTCAGACCCAGGGCCTTGAGCTTAATGTTGAGCTTGGAGGGTACTATGGTGTTGAATGCTGAGCTATAGTCAATGAACAGCATTCTTACATAGGTATTCCTCATCCAGATGGGATAGGGCAGTGTGCAGTGTGATGGCGATTGCATCGTCTGTGGATCTATTGGGGCGGTAAGCAAATTGAAGTGGGTCTAGGGTGACAGGTAAGGTAGAGGTGATATGATCCTTGACTAGTCTCTCAAAGCACTTCATGACAGAGGTGAGTGCTATGGGCGATAGTCATTTAGTTCAGTTACCTTTGCTTTCCCGTGTACAATATCAGCTAGTGTGTCCTGGCTGTCCACACGTGTAGCAGATATACTGTATCTACCATAGTTGTCTTTTAGTGGAGGTCTAGTGTTTCTCCTGCGTGGGACCTGATCATCTTGAGGGGTTAGGCCTCTTGTGGTCTGGTGAACTTCCTGAACCAGTTCTTCCTGACAAGCATCTATCTTCTGAATTGCTTCTTGAAAGCTCTCTAAGGTTATAGAAGATGACTGCGTTAACGGCGCTGCCACCGCAGCTGCATTCACCGTGCCTTGTATTTTGTTGCTGTTCTTGGCTGGGGTTAGAGCGTGGTTATTCTCCTCTAACCAAGTGATGGCAGCATTCATCACATCGATGAAGGACATTTTCTTCTCGTTCAGGACTGTCTTCTTCATCTCCCGACGCAATGCATCATCCCGGAATCCCAACAGCAGCTGTTCTTTGAGTATTTCTTCAGGGTCTGCAACAAGTTTGGGATCTTTTTTTCTCACTCTGTCTAACTTTGTTTGCAGGTCATATGCATAAGCCCAAATGGTTTCGCCAGCTTCTTGTGTCTTCCCATAGAACTCCTTAAATAAGGTCCCCAGAGGAACGTTATCCCCAAACCTATCCAGAAGCAGTGTAAAAATGCTGGCAACATTGTCCTCTTCATTGTCTTCTAACATCAGCTTCAGCGTTTCACTGGCCTCTCCATTCAGGTGCTGTTTGATTAGCTCAGCACGGTCACTCACCGGCACCAGTGGTGTAAAGTAACAAAGTAGAAATACTTTGTTACTGTACTTAAATAGTTTTTTAGGGTATCTGTACTTCACTTTACTATTTATATTTCTGTCGACTTTTAATTTTACTTCACTACATAAAAAAATAAGCATACTTTTACTCCGATACATTTCCCCTGACACCTTTGTTACTCGCTACAAATCAAATAAATCTGAAGCTGAAAGAAAAAAAAAAAGAATCATGTTGGAAAAAAGATGCAAGCAACGTCGGCGAGTCTGCACACTCATGGGTGAACTTGTTTTGCAAGGTAGCAGGCGACCACATGCAGAGTTGATCCAATCTTCATCAGTTTGGGCAAATCCAAGGGTCCTAAAGTGTAAACCCCACTTACCGGGAGCCTGTCAGTGTCACTTGCAAAACAGTCATCCACTCAACAGCACTTTTCCCAAGCATGTCCGAAATCGCACAATCATGTCCGACATCACTCCACCACCACCTCCTGATGAGGACGAACACCCTTGGCTGTATCTAAAATAAATGTTATATTTTCTCGGAATGAAGGATTCATCCTACCGGATGAAATGTCTGTTATGTTTACCAAAAGTTCAGGATATACTAGCGTTCAAGAACTCGCCGTCGAACGTAAAAAAAACACATTGAGGTGACCCTACTGTTAGCAGCTAGCTAGAATAACGTTAGCATGCTAGCTAATGATACTTATATTAGCATGCTAGCTAACATTAGCTAACCTAGCTAGCCCACATTTGCTAATGCAACAAGCGGTGTTAGTTGATGCTAGCTAATCCTATACCTAAACAGTTCACTATCTAGTAGCTACCTACTTTAGCTGGCTAAAATGTGCTCAAATTCGGAAGCTTTGTTAGCTAACGCAATCTAACTAAACTGATGCCAACTGATGTGTGCCAACTGATGTGAGCTAACTAGTAGTTTCCAAATCTGGGCACATTTTTGTCAGCTAACGTTAGTCTAGCCAAATACCTTTTCTCTAATCACCCCTGGTCAAGCTAGCTAGCTAATGTTAGTTTTAGCTAACACCCACTAGCTTAGCTAGTTAGCTAGCCATTTTATTCCTTGTGTTAGTTGATAAAGTTGTTATTGTTACCTAGCTAATTACTGTAGACTTAAGGTATTGACGTAGCCTACTAGCTAGATCAATTAACATCGTTTTTTCTCATTGTAGTATTAAAGGGTGGTCACAAACTCTCACTTAACTAATGTTGTTTATAGCTTTAACATTAGGATCATATACCTTAAGTATTTGATGATGGTAGTTATCTAGCTAAGTAACTTATGTCTTTCTCTTTTCCTTTTCTTTTTATTTCAGAGAATGCATGTACACCATCTTAAGAAGTATGGAGAACTGACAGCAAACACACTGAAGAGAAAACATGCCCCTGAGACTCCCTCCACCATCAAGCAGAGCACATTACTGAAGACAGTGTCTCAGAAATCCATCGACAAAGCTGTGGTGAAGTATGTGGTCCAAGAGCTCCAACCATTCGCTGTTGTAGAACAAGAACCATTCAGAGAGTTTGTCCAGGATCTGCAGCCAAGACCCACACTGCGCTCCAGATTTAATGAAGCCTCCAAGGAAATGAAGAAGAAGGTGACTGAGGCCATGAGAGGAGTTGACCACATCGCCACCACCACCGACTGCTAGTCTGCAAGAAGACGGAGCTTCATTGGTGTTACAGCCTATTGGATAGACCTTGACAGTCTCAACAGATGCTCTGCAGCCCTTGCCTGTAAATGGTTGAGATGCTCACCTTTGATGTGTTGATGTGTTGGCAGGCGCCCTACATGACATCCATTCTGAGTTTGAAATCCGGGGTAAGATTGTGAGAACAACAGACAATGGCACTAACTTCTTGAAAGCTTTCCAAGTTTTTGGAGAAGATGCAAACAACGAGGCAGTCGAAGCAGTGGGTGGTGGTGGTGAAGCAGCACAGCCAGGACAGGGAGATGGTGAAGAGGAACAAGAGGAGAGTGAAGAAGTGGAGTTTGTTGATGTGGCAACGATCCTGAATGAAGATGATGGTTTAGAGTACCAGCTGCCGAAGCACCAGCGCTGTGCTTGCCACCTACTCAACTTAGTATCTACAGTCGATGCCCTGAAAGCAACATCCAGTGAGGCATACAAAAAGTGTCCCATTCAACATTTGGCAAGTGCCAAGCACTTTGGAAACAAATGCGGAAGATCCACACTTGCAGCCGAAACGGTTGAAGATGCTTGCAACCTCCAGCTGCTGCGCCCGAATGCTACAAGGTGGAACTCCTGGTTCATGGCTGTAGAAAGACTCCTGAGGATCGTCAAAGACAAAGGAGCGGCGGCCGTCAGAGTTCTCTGCACAGACTTCGAGGTTCCAATGTAAGTAAGGATTACGTATTATGTTGTCATAATGTAAGGTCTTGAATGTTGTCTAAATCTGTTGCAGTGTTTCCTGACCCTTTGCTTGGGGACTAATAACTGTTTCACATATTGTGGCCATACACTATAATTGATCCATTTAGTCAACTACTCATCCAGCCATTGATTACTGTAGTTAAATCAGGTGAAATGGTTTGTATAGGGTTAGGAAACACAGTATTATTATTTTTGAATAACATTTTCACAGGTTTAATCCATCTGAACTCGCCTCCCTCACAAAGTATGCTGCCACCATGAGCCCAGTCGCAAAGGCCATCAACATCCTGCAGGCTGAAACCAATGTCCAGATGGGGTGGCTACTTCCAACTATCAACCTGCTGATCTCAAAACTTGACTGAATCAAGTTGTCCCTGAAGTACTGTAAGCCTCTGGTGGATGCGCTACAACTGGGACTGAAGAAGCGCTTCAGCCACGTTTCACGACCCTGAGCTGATCGCAGCTGCAATCCTTCTCCCCAAATTCAAAAAGATCGTGGACAAAGGATGACGCCACCATCAGAATGGGTAAAACAACGTGGTTAATTAACCATATTTATTATTCATAAACAACTGTGTATAGTGTACATTTTGACACTACATAGATTTGAGAACCACTCATTTAAACTACAATCGTGACTTTGTGGTTCAGTCCAATGGGTAGCCTACTTAGCCCTGTTGCTTGGTTAATATAGATGGGGGGTGGGGATAGATTAATGTAGGCTCACAAAAAACATAACTGCATGATTTCTATTGTCATCTCCCTTGTATTTCAGGAATGGACTACATCAAGGACCACCTGGAAGGACCCTTTCTGCAGCTAGGTGATGGCACCAGTTCATCAGTTGAGGAGGACTTCTTCTCTGCCATGAAGACGTCTCAAGCACAAGAAAGCTCCAAACAGCTGGATGGATACTTGACCTGTTCAGCTGATCATATGGAGTTGCTCAAGTCCTTCCCGGCAGTCTGTAAGCTGTCTCTGAGGCTAAACACACCCGTACCTGCCTCAGCTGCCTGTGAAAGGCTGTTCAGCATTGCATGACTTATTTTCAGACCCAGGAGAGCAAGGCTGGATTCCAGAAACTTTGAAAACCAGCTTTTACTGAAGATGAACCGCAAATTCTTCAACTTCAAGTAATGACAGCTTAACACTAGTAAGCCCAAGGACAGGGATGCCTTATGCGTTTAGTTAATTTATGTTTTAAAATTAATTCACAAGTTATAGGTGTCCTTGTTACAAAGGCATGACCTGACACACTGATTTCTAATACAGTTCCATCAGTGGTGATGTCCTCATATTCCTACAGTGAGGTTGTGTGCAGTTCTGTACATGTACTTTTGATGAGCTCATCATCATTTTTAAAAAATGTATAGGGTTCTTGTTACACCCTGATCTGTTTCACCTGTCTTTGTGATTGTCTCCACCCCCCTCCAGCTGTCACCCATCTTCCCCATTATCCCCAGTGTATTTATATCTGTGTTCTCTGTTTGTCTGTTGCCAGTTCGTTTTGTTTTGTCAAGCCTACCAGCGGTTTTCCCCTTGCTCCTGTCTTACTCAAGTTCCTGTTTTCTAATTTTCCCGGTTTTGACCATTCTGCCTGCCCTGACCCTGAACCTGCCTGCCGTTCTGCACCTTGTCAAACCACCCTGGATTATTGACCTCTGCCTGCCCTTGACCTGTCGTTTGCCTGCCCCCTGTCTTTGTAATTAACTTGTGTTACTTCGACACTGTCTGCATCTGGGTCTTCTCCTGAAACGTGATAGTACGAACTGGTCATGACTGACCCAATAGACTCGGACCAGCTCCACAACGCTATCTCCTCCCAAGGAGCCACCATTGGAAGGCACGAGGAGATGCTTCGTGGTCTCATGGAAGGGTTACAGTCCTAGGCCGAATGCCATGACCGAGCGTTTAACACATTGCTGGAGCAATTCTGCGGGTTGTCTGTTAGGCAGCCTACCACGACGGTAACCTCCCAGCCCCTCAGTAACCCGGCTGTTAGCAGCGCGGGCTCCCCGGCCACCCCGGTTTCCCGAGAACCCAGCTTACCTCCCCCGGAACGCTTCGCTGGAGAGTCGGGAACCTGTCGGCCATTTCTCGCTCATTGTTCGCTCATCATCGAGCTGCAGCCCTCCTCCTTCCCCACAGACTGCTCTAAGATAGCGTACCTCATCACGATGATGTCCCGGAAGGCAATCGCCTGGGCTACGGCAGTGTGGGAACAACAGTCAGCCATATGCTTCAGTCTGGAGGAGTTCATACAGGAGATAAAGAAGGTTTTCGATGCTCCATTGTCCGGGAGAGAGGCTGCCTGGAAGTTACTAAAGCTTGTGGCAGACTATGCAGTGAATTTCCGCAAGTTGGCAACTGAGTGTGCCTGGAACCCGGAAGCGCTGTTCGACACGTTCCTGCACGGAGTATCGGAGGAAGTTATGGACAGCCCGGGAACTACCGATGGATCTCGACTCACTCATCGCCTTGATGGGCGACTACGGGAACGAAGGAAGGAGAGGATGTCCGATTCTACCTCGCCTCCGAGGCATCCCGGAAGTCCGCGATGGCTCCGTTGCCAAGGGAACCCGAGGCTACCCGAGTTCCCCCGAGAGTCTCCGAAGTCTGCCGATTCACCTCTTCCCGATCCGATGCAACTAGGCAGAGCTAGGCTGTCTCCAGCCGAACGGCAATACAGGCTTCACACAAATAGTTGCTTGTATTGCGGGACTACTGGTCATTTTGTGTCCACCTGTCCACTAAAAGACCAGGCTCAACGGCAGGAGCGAGTACTCTGGTGGGCCATACGGATAACATTTCCTCTCCCCTTACTCACACCCCCTTTCATGCCATCGTGCTGTGGGGGAACCAGTCGAAATCTCTCCAGGTACTCATCGACTCTGGGGCCGATGAGAGCTTTATGGACGCTACCCTGGCGTCTGAGCTGGGTATCCCCACTCAGCCCCTCTCCATTCCCATGGACGTTACAGCACTGGACGGGCGCTCTATAGGCCGGGTCACCCACAATACCACCCCCATCAACCTACGAGTATCAGGGAACCACAGCGAGACGATCCAATTCCTGCTAATTAAGTCTCCTCAGGTTCCTGTGGTATTGGGTTTCTCTTGGCTCCAGTGACACGATCCCTTTATTGACTGGTCTGCTGGTGCCATCATGGGTTGGAGCCCGTTCTGCCACGCTCATTGCCTGAAGTCAGTGCAGCCTGCCCCGGGATGTCTTCTTGGGGGCTCGGAAGTTACCTTTGACCTCTCCGCCATTCCCGCAGAGTACCAGGACCTCCTGGAGGTGTTCCGGGACCTCAAATACTGTTTCATCACTGCTCCCATCTTGGTTAATCCTGACCCGTCCCGCCAGTTCGTGGTGGAGGCCGATGCTTTGGATGTTGGAGTGGGTTGGTCCTGTCCCAGCATTCGGCCCTGGACCTCAAGTTACATCCCTGCGCCTTCTTCTCCCATCGCCTCAACACCACGGAGAGGAATTGTGATGTGGGGAATGGTTAGCTTCTCGCAGTGAAGATGGCGTTGGGGGAGTGGAGGCACTGGCTGGAGGGGGTGGAACATCCATTCATTATGTCACAAGAACTTTTAATATCTCCACACCGCCAAGTGTCTCAATTCCAGGCAAGCTAGGTGGGCCCTGCTTTTCACCCGGTTCAACTTCTCCCTCTCATACCGACCGGGATCCAAGAATGTCAAGCCAGATGCGCTGTCACGCTGCTATTGCCCAGCGGCTACACCCCCGGAATCCGAGACCATCCTTCCCACCTCGTGCTTGGCGACAGCACTCAGTTGGGGAATAGGGAAGCAGGTCCGGGAAGCGCAGCGTTCCCAACCGAACCCCGGGGGGCCCCAGATAACCGGATGTTTGTTCCTGACGCTGTCCGCTCCTTGGTCCTGGAGTGGGTCCACTCCTCCAGGCTTGCCTGCCACCCGGGCTCCCGTCGGACCCTGGCCTTTGTGCAACAACGCTTTTGGTGGCCTACCATGGTTCCTGACGTCTCCGCGTTCCTCGCCGCCTGCACGATCTGTGTGCAGAACAAGACTCCTCGGTAAGCTCTGGCTGGTCTCCTCCAACCTCTGCCTGTTCCTCACCGCCACTGGTCTCACATATCCCTGGACTTTGTCACGGGTCTTCCCCCGTCTGATGGCAACACCGCCATCCTGACCGTTGTGGACCGGTTTTCCAAAGCCACCCACTTCATTCCTCACCCCAAGCTACCCTCCGCCAAAGAGACGGCCCAGCTCATGGTGCAGCACGTCTTCCGAATCCATGGACTCCCAGTGGACATGGTCTCCGACCGGGATACTCAGTTCTCGTCCTGGTTCTGGAAGACGTTCTGCACACTCATTGGGTCGTCGGGCAGCCTGTCCTCCGGTTTCCACCCTCAGTCCAACGGCCAGTCGGAGCGAGCCAACCAAGACCTGGAGACAACTCTGCGTTGCCTGGTCTCCGCCAACCCCACCACCTGGAGCCAGCAACTAGAGTGGGTCGAATACTCCCGCAACACCCTTCCCTGCTCTACCACGGGTCTTTCGCCCTTTGAGTGTTCCCTGGGTTATCAGCCCCTGCTCTTCCTGGAACAAGAGGAACAGGTCGGCATACCCTCGGCCCAGATGTTTGTCTACCGCTGTCGTCGTACCTGGAGGAGAGCCCAGTCGGCTCTTCTCAAGACCACCTCCAGGTATCGATGACAAGCGGACCGCCACTGGACCCCTGCTCCCCGGTATCGTCTTGGGCAGAAGGTATGGCTGTCCACCTGAGATCTGCCCCTTCCGGGTGGAGTCCCGCAAACTTTCCCCCCGGTTTATCGGCCCTTTCCCCATCTCCAAGATCATTAGTCCCTCTGTTGTTCGTCTTCTGTTGCCCGGTACCCTCCGTAATACATCCCACTTTTCATGTGTCTAGGATCAAACCCATGACTCACAGCCCTTAGTCTCCTGTTTCCAGGCCCACCCCTCTCCTCCGTCTCATCGACGGCCAACCGGCATACACGGTGAGGCGTCTCCTGAAGGTTCGACCTCGGGGCAGGGGATTCCAGTACCTGGTTGACTGGGAGGGTTATGGCCCGGAGGAGAGGTGCTGGGTCCCCGCTAGGGACATCCTGGACCCAGGCCTCATCGCTGAGTTTCAACGCCGGGGGGGAGGGGAGGGGGGGGGGGCAACCCCTGTCCTGTCCTGTCCTGTCCTGTCCTGTCCTGTCCTGTCCTGTCCTGTCCTGTCCTGTCCTGCCCTGCCCTGCCCTGCCCTGCCCTGCCCTGCCCTGCCCTGTCCTGCCCTGTCCTGCCCTGCAAGCCCCCAAGCCCCCAGACACAGAACTGTCCACTGTGTCATAGTAGGAAAACATGCTGCCTCCATACCCCCCTCTTCTGAATTGACATGGTTTTTAATTCTGATGCACCATGCAGTTTGAATATGTCATTGTTTCTGTGACGTGATTGAGGGAATATACACTAAGTGTACAAAATATTATGAACATTATGCTCTTTCCATGGCTACTGACCCGGTGAATCCGGATGAAAGCTATGATCCCTTATTGATGTCACTTGTTAAATCCACTTCAATCAGTGTAGATGAAGGGGAGGAGACAGGTTAAAGAAGAATTTTAAGCCTTGAGACAACTGAGACATGGATTGTGTGCCATTCAGAGGGGGAATGGGCAAGACAAAAGGGTATGGTAGTAGGTGCCAGGCGCACCGGTTTGTGTCAAGAACTGCAACACTGCTGTGTTTTTCACACTCAACAGTTTCCCGTGTGTATCAAGAATGGTCTACCACCCAAAGGACATCAAGCCAAATTGACACAACTCTGGAAAGCATTGGAGTCAACATGGGCCAGTATCCCTGTGGAAAACTTTCAACACCTTGTAGAGTCCATGCCCCGATGAATTGAGGCTATTCTGAAGGCAAAGTGGGTGCAACTCAATATTAGGAAGGTGTTCTTAATGTTTTGTACACTCAATGTAGGTGCAAGTGGATCTCAGAGAGAGAGAGAGAGAGCGAGATAGAGAGCTGAGGGCTATTATATTTTTTAAACTATTTTTTATTTTGTTTATTTTTTTACCCCCTTTTCATGATTATGATCTTGTCTCATCGCTGCAACTCACAAACAGGCTCGGGAGAGGCGAAGGGTTAGTCATGCATTCTCTGAGCCAAGCCACGCTTCTTAACACCCGCTCGCTTAACCTGGAAGTCAGCTGCACCAATGTGTCAGAGGAAACACTGTTCGACTGACGACCGAAGTCAGCCTGCAGGCGCCTGGCTCGCCACAAGGAGTCGCTAGAGCGCGATGAGCCAAGTAAAGCCCCCCCGGCCAAATCCTCCCCTAACCCGGACGACGCTGGGCCAATTGTGCACCACCCTATGGGACCCTATGGGATCGAACCCCAGGCTGTAGTGACGCTACAACACTGCGATGCAGTGCCTTAGACCGCTGCACCATTCGGGAGGCCAGAACTAATTTAGTCCAGCAATATGAGTCTGCCAGAGGTTGTCACGCTGGATGAGGATGGTGATGGAGGCTTTGGTGGTCCACACAACAAAGACGTCCCTTCCAATGATGTGGAGCTGCCCTTGGAACTGGTGCCAGTAAGGATGGTCTTCATGGAGGCGGTAAGACCCTTCCTCCTGGATATAGAAATCCTTTGACTTCACTGCCTTATCAATGGTAAGGGCCCTTGCACCATAGGGACACTTGACCTCCACCACTGCCTTGATGCCCTCCTCTTCGTTAACTGTGCACAGAGGGTTCTACATGGCACCCAAAAGAGTTCTACCTGGAACCAAAAAGGGTTCTCTTATGGGGACAGCAGAAGAAACCTTTTGGAACCCTTTTTTTTCTAAGAGTGTACTATAGTTTTTTTTTTTAGGCTGATATTATGGTAACAATGGCCTCCTGTGCTAATAGAAGCCTATTCTCGAGTGTTGTGCCAAGGTTTGACAGAGCTTGACACGCTACTCAAATCAAATCAAATCAAATTGTATTGGTCACATACACATATTTAGCAGATGTTATTGCGGGTGTAGCGAAATGCTTGTGTTCCTAGCTCCAACAGTGTAGTAGTATCTAACAATTCACAACAATACACAAATCTAAAAGTAAAAGAATGGAATTAAGAAATATATAAATATTAGGACGAGCAATGTCGGAGTGGCATTGACTAAAATACAGTAGAATAGAATACAGTATATACATATGATTTCCAGTTCAGTGTTTGTACTTTCTATATCGGTTCCTTCTGTATTCTATCAACAAGTCTATTTAAAACCCTTTCTTGCAGTCAAATGACCAAATCGCCCTCTAGTGGCCTCATGGGTAGAATGCTATTCATATTTTTCATAATTTCATAATCAACATTATTTTTTTTAAAACTGCAGATTTCTTCTATTTAAGTCTTCTGTGATATATATAAAGTGTAATATTGGGATGCAAATTCAAAATGGAATACATTTCCACTATATCTGACATGGTACAGGTGTCTTATTTTTTAAAAACCAATAACCATGTGTGTAAGGTCTATACTTTTGTTTCAAAGTAGATTTGTTTAAGACTACCAAGAAACACTTTGTGTGACCCTGATTTAGCCCACTGCAGTAAAAGGTTAAAGCCAAAGATTGGAGTGAATGGAAGGGTTGTTTATTAGTAGTATCACTTTCGAATCCAATCAACATGAATTAATTCATGAATGGAGTGTGTGTGTTGTAATGTACTCCACTGTGCTGTCCCAGACACCCACTCATTACAGCACAAATCTGACAAACAACCTGCCCATATGGTGGTGGATGAATGGCCTTAAGTACTGTATGCAAGAGGGTGGAGATGCTGTGAAGGCTTGGCTGCATAGGGTGGTCATGTGAAGTAGGCTTGGCTACTTAGGCCTTGCATAAGTGTGGCTCAGGCCAGCAAACAAACATTACATCATGACCATGATGATGAGGCACACGTTGCATCACGCCCCTGCTGCATTTGAACTTTCTAAACGGTCCCTGCGGTGAAACAAACGCTTAAGCAATGTCCTCAGGGCACAGATTCACACAACAAACACCCTGCCTTTTGCTGACAGACAGACCTGGGCCCTGGAAAAAGTTTAAACTCAGCACTGATGATAGGGTATTGTGAATCTGTGCAGAGTTTTCATATGAAATACTTTATTTGATCCAAAGCATTGGAAATATTCAGAACATTCACTATGACAGGAAAAGCACTGGGTTAAAATAATACTGTGCAAAATCATAATTTCTTAAATAAAAAAAGAGTCATCTTATATCATGCCATTTAGCTAAAGCTTTTATCCAAAGCGACTTACGTGCATACATGTTTTTAGTATGGGTGCTCCCAGGAATCGAACCCACTATGCTGGCTTTGCAAGAAAAATGATCTACCAACTGACCTACAGAGGACCACAATATACAGTTGAAGTCGGAAGTTTACATACACCTTAGCCAAATACATTTAAAATCTGTTTTTCACAATTCCTGACATTTAATCGTAGTAAAAATTCCCTCTCTTAGGTCAGTTAGGATCACCACTTTATTTTAAGAATGTGAAATGTCAGAATAATAGTAGAGAGAATGATTTATTTCAGCTTTTATTTATTTCATCACATTCCCAGTGGGTCAGAAGTTTACATACACTCAATTAGTATTTGGTAACATTGCCTTTAAATTGTTTAATTTGGGTCAAACGTTTCGGGTAGCCTTCCACAAGCTTCCCACAATAAGTTGGGTGAATTTTGGCCCATTCCTCCTGACAGAGCTGGTGTAACTGAGTCAGATTTGTAGGCCTCCTTGCTCGCACACGCTTTTTCAGTTCTGCCCACACATTTTCTATAGGATTGAGGTCAGGGCTTTGTGATGGCCACTCCAATACCTTGACTTTGTTGTCCTTAAGCCATTTTGCCACAACTTTTGAAGTATGCTTGGGGTCATTGTCCATTTGGAAGACCCATTTGCGACCAAGCTTTAACTTCCTGACTGATGTCTTGAAATGTTGCTTCAATATATCCACATCATTTTCCTTCCTCATGATGCCATCTATTTTGTGAAGTGCACCAGTCCCTCCTGCAGCAAAGCACCCCCACAGCATGATGCTGCCACCCCGTGCTTCACGGTTGGGATGGTGTTCTTCGGCTTGCAAGGTCCCCCTTTTTCCTCCAAACATAACGATGGTCATTATGGCCAAACAGTTCTATTTTTTTTCATCAGACCAGAGGACATTTCTCCAAAAAGTATGATCTTTGTCCCCATGTGCAGTTGCAACCCGTAGTCTGGCTTTATTATGGCGGTTTTGGAGCAGTGGCTTCTTCCTTGTTGAGCTGCCTTTCAGGTTATGTCAATATAGGACTTGTTTTACTGTGGATATAGATACTTTTGTACCTGTTTCCTCCAGCATCTTCACAGGGTCCTTTGCTGTTGTTCTTGGATTGATTTGCACTTTTCGCACCAAAGTATGTTAATCTCTAAGAGACAGAACGTGTCTCCTTCCTGAGTGGTATGACGGCTGCGTGGACCCATGGTGTTTATACTTGCGTACTATTGTTTGTACAGATGAACGTGGTACCTTCAGGCATTTGGAAATTGCTCCCATGGATGAACCAGACTTGTGGAGGTCTACAATTATTTTTCTGAGGTCTTGGCTGATTTCTTTTGATTTTCCCATGATGTCAAGCAAAGAGGCACTGAGTTTGAAGGTAGGCCTTGAAATACATCCACAGGTACACCTCCAGTTGACTCAAATGATGTCAATTAGCCTATCAGAAGCTTCTAAAGCCATGACATCATTTTCTGGAATTTTCCAAGCTGTTTAAAGGCACAGTCAACTTAGTGTATGTAAACTTCTGACCCACTGGAATTGTGATACAGTGAATTATAAGTGAAATAATCTGTCTGTAAACAATTGGAAAAATTACTTGTGTCATGCACAAAGTAGATGTCCTAACCGACTTGCCAAAACTATAGTTTGTTAACAAGAAATTTGTGGAGTGGTTGAAAAAATAGTTTTAATGACTCCAACCTAAGTGTGTCATGAGCCCTCTCACTCCACTGGGTTACCACCTTAAGTTGTTTCCACTCTGCTCACCACTCTCTCTCTACTCAGCCTAACTAGCTCCACCTGTCCCTGCTCTGCTCGGCTCTAATTACTCTGCCAGCTGCGCTGCATTACCCACTAACCTCTCCCAGTATTTATAGCCCTGTCTTTCAGCTCTCCAGTGTCAGATCGTCTGCAAAGCTCACACCCGGAACCTGTTTGCTCGCGCTTCTGGCTCACCCTGGTTTTGTGACCCCGGACCTGCCTGGTTTTTGGATACTCTTCTGCCTCAGGAGATCCAGACCTGCTTCTGCCATTACGACTCCTGACTACTCTTCAATCCCGGTAACTCTGACCAGCCTTCTGCCTTGCTACTACGTATTTTGGATTTCCCTTGAACTGTACTGCTGCCTGGTTTCATTCCGCCCCCGTTGTGTCTGTGTTTCCCCCAGGACTTCTGGACCACCAACCACCGGCGTCATCGGACGCATCGCTGCCACTGGGGGAGGCACAGACCCAGCACATCGGACGGGATAACCCCTGGAGCCTTCACTCACTCCCTACATCCCTTTCCCCCTTAAGTTTAAATAAACTTTCTGGTGTGACGCAATTGTGGTCCTCTTGTCGTCTGTCTGAACCGTGACAGTACGATCTGACCATTATGGACTCAGCGCACACTTCCCCCGACATGGAAACCGAAGAACCTGAGCAACCCACCGCCATGCTACGCCTGGAACACACTGAGAGAGAGCTAGGCCGCATGAGCGGCGACATCACCTCTCTGCTTCAGGCCGGCTACCAACAGCATCAGCAGTTCCAGCAGCACCAGCAGCAGTCCCAGCAGCAGCAACAACAACTCGCCATGA